>NC_058130.1:299421404-299434233 GCF_016433145.1 Gracilinanus agilis | reverse complement strand
ACACCAATGCAACTACCAACAATTTGGAAATTGGTCTTGATCAAGGACACATGACAAAACTAGTGGAAATGCGCATGGGTAGGGGGGGTGCGGGGGGGGTTGAAGGGGAAAGGAGGAGCATGAATCATGTAACCATGTTAAAAATGAATATTAATAAATGTAAAAAAACATATGTATAAAAGACTATATACAGGACATATGTATAGTGAGGTATCTGCTAACCTTTCAATAGTGGTCCCACTATTTTGAAATCTGACTTTTACTTCATGCTACCTAGATTCCACACAAATATAACATTTAGGATGTAAGCTTAGTGACAACAGATACTAGTTTTATGTATATATACACATATTAAGATGCTGGCTGAGTAGAAGCTGGGTGACTTTGCTTACCAACTGATATAGCATATCTCCAAAGGCCAAAAAAAAGCCAAACAAATCCAAATGAAAGATGGGACCCCACAATAGTGCACAGTATTGAAGATACATGGGATTTGGACACTTCCATGCTATAAGGGGGGAAATTAGCTCCCATCAAAATGCAAATGGATCATCCTTCCCCCACCCCACCCACAGTTCCAGAGTCAGAGGCTGTGCTCCAGAGTTAGAGTGAGGGGGAGCACAAAATCTAGTCCCTTGCCAGCTACCTGGTACTACTAGGAGCTTGCCCCTGAGAGCAGCAAGACCTGAGATCCCAGGTGACTGGAAAACTCAGACCTTGGCCACGGGAGTGGGGCTGAGAGAGGCAGCAGCAGCACCCAGGATGCTCAGACTCAGGGGAAAATCTCAGGTGGAGGAGTCAGTGTGGGCCAAGTTCTGGGCTCTGAGAAGCTGGCTAGGATCATGGGGACATGACCCTGAAAACAGCTAGACCAGAGACCCCAGGAAGCTCAGACTCACGGGAAAACCTCAGGTGGAGGAACAAGCATGTGCCAAGTTCTGGACTCTGAACAGCTGGCTAGGACCTCGGGGGCTTGACCTTGAAAACTGCTAGACCAGAGACCCCAGGAGGGTCCTGAGAGAAGCTAGGAGACTCACAAAGTGGTCTCAGGCAAAAAAATACTCCCTAACACCGTAGAAAGAGAATCAGATTGCCTTACTCAGAATTCTGGCAGATAAAGCATAATGATGCCAAGCAAGGCCCACAAAATAAACAAGGAGACCAAGAAAAAAGCTCTAACACTTGATAAATTCTGCCCAGAAAAAAACCAGAAAATATGGGTCACAAGATCTTAAAGAGATAAAATCTGAGATTATGAGCAAGATGGAAGAGATGTAGCAAGAAAATGACAGTTTAAAAAGCAGAATTACACAATTGGAAAGTGAGGCTCAGAAATCAAATGAATTACTGAGCAAACTGAAGACCTGAAATGACCACCTGGAAGCCTTGAAGAACCAAATAGATCAGATAGAAAAGGAAAACCAAAATATTATAACCAAAAACCAGTCTCTAAAGGCTAGAATTGGGCAATTAGAAGCCAATGATCTCCCAAGACAACAAGAACAAATAAAGCAAAGTCAAAAGACTGATAAAATAGAAGGAAACATGAAATATCTCACTGAGAAATTGACAGATCAAAAAACGGGTTTAGAAGAGACAATTTGAGAATCATTGGTCTTCCTAAAAAAGCAGAAATTAATAGAAATTTGGACTCCAAACTAAAATAAATTATTCAGCAAAACTGCCCTGAATTCTACAACAAGAGGGCAATATAGACATTGAAAGGATGAATAGATCACCCTCTACACTAGACCCTGAAAAGACAACCAATAGGAATATAATAACCAAATTCAAGAGCTTCCAAGTAAAAGAAAAAATATTACAATAAGCCAGAAAGATAATTTAGATTTCAAGGAGCACCAATCAGGATCACACAGGATCTGGCAGCCTCCCTTGGAATATGATATTCAGAAAGGTAAGATAACTGGGTCTACAAACAAGCATCACCTACACATCAAAACTGACTATATACTTCCAGGAGAAAGTATGGGCATTCAACAACATAGAAGATTTCCAAGGATCTGCAGAAAAAAGACCAGGACTAAATGGAAAGTTCAATATCCAACCACAAAAATCAAGAGTAACATGAAAAGGTAAATAAGATACAGAGGGGAAAGAAAGAAAATCATTATTTTAAAATTTACCTATTTAAGGGCCTTAATAAGATCAAATTATCTGTATTCCTATAAGGAGGAATGTTATGTGTAATTCTCAAAAACTGAATTCACTATTATAGTAATTGGAAGAATCATTCAAAGGGAGAGGTTGGGGTACTAAATAATCTAAGATGATATGGGGCAGGGAAAAAAAGAGGGGGGTGTTAATAGTAGATGGCATCAAGAGAAACTTGAATTAATAAAAAATAGGATATTATATACCACACAAAGAGAGCATGGGAAGAGGAGGGAATGAATAATATTATAAAAAGTAGAGGAAGAGAGCATTAAGAGGTAATATTTAAACCTTACTCTCAGCAGAATTAACCCTGAGAGGGAAGAGTAGCTATATCCATTGGGAGACAGAATTCTATCTAACTCTACTGAGAAAGTGAGAAGGGATTAACCAAGGGGAGCAAGGGAGTGGGCAGATCAAAAAAGGGAGGGGAGGAGAGGAAGGAGGGAATTCATTAGTCTTTAAAAAATAAAAAGAGGGGAATAATAAGGGAGGGGGTGGAAAGGGTAGTAAATCAAGGGAGGAGACAAGGGTTACTGGCATAAAGCAAACCACTGGTTTAAAAGGAAAAAGCATAAGAAGAAAGAGTAGAACTAGGAGAGGATACCAAAATGTTGGGGAATACACAACTGATAATTATAACTCTGAATGTGAATGGGATGAAACTCATCCATAAAACAGAACCAAATAGCAGAGTGGATTACAAACAAGAATCCTACCATATGTTGTCTACAAGAAACCTATATGAGGCACATGGACATACACAGGTTTAAGGTAAAGGGCTGGAGCAAAATCTTTTGGGCTGCAAATGAGAAAAAGAAGGCAGATCATGATTTCAGTCAAAGCCAAAGTAAAAATAGATATGATTAAAAGGGACAGGGAAGGTAATTACATCTTGATAAAAGGCAGTATAAACAATGAGCATTATTATTTTCATGAAAATAAATTTTAACTATTACATTTGGCACCCAATTTTAATTATTACAATATATACAAAGAAATTAATAATATTTTAATATATGCTATTCATAAGAAATAATCAAAACATTTAAGTTGAACAAAAAGCTTTCAAAATATATAAACCTAGCAAGAGAAATTAAATTGTGTGTGAATATGACCAGATAAATATTATTCTCCATCATCTTGACTGCTATAATAGTTGTATAAAGATGCTTTCAGTGATCAAAAAAGGGTTAATCTCCATATTTCTTTCATTCAATTACAGAAAAAGTTATTTTATCCATCTTTGCAAAGACTGCATAATTATAAATTTATGAAAGAATAATAGTAAGATAGTGATAGGCAATAATGTCATTTTTACCTCAACTCTATTGAACAAAATAAAAAATTGAATATCAAAGAGTTATTACTACCACTTCTTTTTGCAATTTATTTTTTATTATTCCTGTAGGATATGACCTACTTTTCGACCAATACAAATGCACTTTCTGTGTAGTGTCATTTCATTTCTTGATTGATTGAGTGTACTTTGCTTTACATACTTGGTTTAATTAATGTCTTTGGTTGATTATTTGGTTGCTTGATTGTATAGATGTTTTGGCATAAAAAAATAAAAGTGTAACAACTTGTTAATAAGTTTGACTGGAGTGGTGGAAATTACTGTTCCATTCAATTATTCAATTCCTATTCTCATATACTACTACTACTACTAATAATAATAATAATAAAATTCATATAGCTATAGAGCAGCTTAAGTTTTGCAAAGTGTCTTATATGAATAATCTCATTTCATCCTAAGAACAGACGGGATATAGATGATATTTTTATAACCATTTAACAGGTGAGGAAACTGATTTCCCCAAGGTCACATATGCAGTAAGATAATGAGGAGGGATTTAAATCACTTCTTGATTCCAAGTCTAGTACTCTAGTCACAAAACTATAAATTTTTCTTGCCTATCCCCAAAATTATGAGATTGATTCCATCAGTTCCACATAAAACAGATCTGATTTAGTCATAATTCATATAAATTACTTCTAATGATTATGCTTCCTGAATATTCCCTTCCAACTCTTTTCTTGATGTAAAAAATGACTTGAATGATAATAATTTATATTTAATTTATACTAGCCAACATTTATGTGTGTAGTTTCTGCCATTAGATTTATTTGTTATTGGATAACTCTTTTGAAATAATTAGAATAGTCAATTTTTATGAATTTACTTTCATGAAATATGGGTTCCTTAATAAAAAATTCTAATGTGCTTGCCTAAAATTTCAGCATATGAATGCCAGTGGCAAAATTCCTTTTTTTGTAAACTTTCAGAAACATGTAAGAACTCTTAATGGTTTTGATTGTCAATAAGACTCAATTAAGAGAGATTAACATCTTTAATATTGAATAAAAACATATTGCTTCCTAGAATAAGATAATGAGAAGATTAACAAGGGTAAAATAATGTCTTACTTCTTTTTCTCTTTCATTCTACTTATACACTTGTTGGCAAAGGAATGGTACCCCTGCACAGCCAGAAACTGGGGAGCTGCTCTGTTTCCCCTCTTCCTAGTGCTTGCGGACATTTTTGCATGCCCCACCCCTATGTCCAGAAGTCCAAAGCAAACACTTTCTCCCTCAACTTTCTTTGGTAATCCTGGTGCTCACAGACAGCTTGATTTTGGCCTTTAGGTACTAGAACTGGGAAAAAGTTCAACAGTCCTGATCTATACTATTTGAAGTTATGAATAAGGTTCTGAATAGTATATCATGTATTTTCTCTATATATATATTGTTTTCCTTTAGTAATCTCATTAGTTTCTACATGTTCAAATATGATAAGCATACCTATAATCTCCAAACCTAAATATTCAGCCTAATTTTTCTTGAGTTATAATGCAACTCCATATTTCCAAAGAATACTCATTATCTTTCTACATAATCTCACCTCTCTTCTGAATTTCCCTATTATTTTAAGTGTACTATCACTCTCAAGATTAACCAAGATTTGCATATTTAAAACAAGTTTCAACTAGGACTTTTCACATTTAGTCATCCCATCTAATCAGTTGACAATTTGTGAATTCAATCTCTACATCTCACTTTTATACATTCCATTATATCCACACATATTACACAACTCTAGTTTAGGTGCTCACCTGCTTAGTTATGGGTTAGAACAATTTCTTAAATGTAGAAAGCATTTAATACTTGCTTGATGACTTGACAGTTATCTGGAAGGTTGATTCTTAAGCATCATGACATAAAACTGCAGTCTGGCTGCTAACTAGGCATTTTACATTTTACCTCAGTTTTCACTATACAGACTACTCACAGGACATATTTGGTTTCAATCTGCTTGTTGACATATATTTTCTCCAGGAACACTGGAGAACTTGTTGAGGATTCCATCTTGCACTAGTAGTATTGATGGAATGTAGATTCTCCACATCCTTAAACTCACAAAATAACCTACATGTCTGGACTTGGGATAGATATTCAAATCCTAATACCACAAAAGAACAAGCAAAAAATAGACACTCAGTTTAAGTCTCAGATTTGTCTAGAAGGATGAACTTTAGATGTCCTTTATTCATTAGACACATGGAGACTGACTTGGTGTAGGAGAATAATGAGGAGGTATGTGAAATATTCAGCTACATGCTACACTATCCCTCTCTCAGAAAGAAACCCCATACAACTCTCATTTGTAACTGGAATAGAAGAGGTAGAGTTACTCACTTTTGAACACTGACTGATTTAACATTTCTCCCAGCTCCATAGTTAGTAAAAGAACTCTTCATCATTTCATTATGTAAACCCAGCTATAAGCCTCATGTTGTTTGAAACACTCTCATTCTTGTTTGTTTGAATGTTTGAAACACACTCAGAACTTCTAAATGGTCACACTGAATCATAAATGGCAACCCTGAAACATGTTACATAGAATGGTACTTACTACTTCTCCGTTCTTAGTGTTTCGCATAACACCCAATACACTGTAAATGCTTGATGAGAAATTGATGTCATAATATTGTAATAGTTTTATAGTTAGAGCTCGGCCATAATATGCACTTGTATTACCTACTTCACTGCTTAATTGAAGGGAAGACAATGTGTAAATCTTCAAATATTAAATAAATGTGAGTTGTTTATATGTTTGTATTTTTGTATGCTGTTCTGCCTCCAGTAAAATGCTTGGAAAAGGCATTTTACCTTAGGATCATAGGATTTAAAAATGAAAGGTTCTCTTCATGTGGCAATGCCTACTTTGCTTATTTCCTACTACTGTTATTTGGCAGCACTTTCAAACAGAAGTATTGCTGGTGTTGGAGGCATAAGCTTCAAGTCCAAGTCCTGGTTCTATAACTTAATATCTGTATGAATGTGTGAAAGTAACTTTGTTTCTCTAAACCATCATTGGTGAACCTTTTTTAGATCATATGCCTAAAATGCAACTTCAAGCTGCCTGTGAGCCCCTTACATTATCCTAGATAGTGGAGAGAGGAAGTACTCTCATTGCAGGCTAGGCAGAGGGGAGAGCCATGCAAAAAAAAAAATACTCAGGAGCTCACCCCAGCAACTGTGCCATGACTTCTCCAACATGGCTCTCAAAAACTGTACTAATAATATATGTCAAATAATAATAATATCTCAAAAATTATAGTAATAATGTTTCTATTTTCATACTTCATAGTCTGATTATGAAGAAAGGAATATGTAAAGTTGAAAACAACATATAAATGATAGTTGTCAATGTGTATATATTTATACTTATTAATGTAACATTTAATGGATAGATGGATGAGTTTATGTGACACATTTCATAAGATAATAAATGTATCTAAGACATATAACATATCTATATCTATAGAAATCTGTTATAAGATAATTTAATAAGATTGGTTGAAATTAGTTATTTAGGATTTTGCAAGCATGTTAGGGAAAGCCTTTGCTGGAAGTCATGGACATTCTGAATAGAATGCAGGGGTAGAGAGAGGAATCATTGCTGGTTTGTAAGGGGTTTGGAGCAGAAGTGCAATTAGCAGTCCCTATTTGACATGGGATCTTGGAGATTGATGAAGATTGTAAAGTCTGAAGATATCATCTTGCAAGTCAACTCTGAGTAGTGGAGAGGCCTGTGTTCTGGTGGACAGTTTACAGACATCTTTCCTACCTGGTTACTTTTGGATCATTGGCTGTGGAGGATTTGATTCCTCTTATCCTGAAGACAACTCTGGATCAGTTGTGAGATCCCCAATCTCAAAACCCTCAAGTCCTTAGCCAGGCTGTCAACCTGGCAGAAGCCAGTTTGGCTAAGGAACTTCTCCTTTTGACTCCGGTCCTGGTCAGTTGGACATAGTTTTACCTCTCATACTCTCCTATCCTTTCAAATTACAAGTAAACGGTTTTCCCTGTTTGTTTTCTTCATACCTTAAGTTCTCATAGTGTGTGTATATGTTAAACTCTGTGTTAATCCCTGACTAGTTGGATCTGAGTTGGAAGTTGAGCTTCCAACTGCCAAATACATTCTAATTGTTTCCCCAAATTTGTTAAGCTAATCCCAGTATATATGTGTCCTTCCTGCCACTTACACACCCTTCCACAGAACACAGTTAATTTAATTAAGTAATTTAAGTTAAAACCCCTAAGTTATTTCTCGTTATAAAATATTAAACAGGAAATAAATTTCAGAGTTGAGATTCAAACTCTAACTTTAAAACCAAACTTACATTGATGTATAATAGCTTTAAGAGAAAAACTCAACAATGGATAATTCATCCCTCATTTGATATGCCTCATTCAATGATAAATTCTATTAAGCAGAGAGAAAATATCCTCTCTAAACATTCTGTTATATTGTTCTAAGACTACGAATTTTAGTTAGAAATTTTTAGGAGAAATCTTGTCTCTATGTTCACTCTACAATTTTACATTCCTTCCTTGTTTATTTTATCTGTCACTATAAGGTATTTATTCTTTTTTCTTTTTAAATTTCCCTCTATTTCCATCCTTCCAGATTAAATGATTGGTAATAAAAAATTTGACTGGACTTTTAAAAAATATCCAAACATTTAACTGTAATGTGTTTTTTTAAAAACCCTTACCTTCCATCTTGGAATCAATACTGAGCATTGTTTCCAAGGCAGAAAAGAGGTAAGGTCTAGGCAATAGGGTTCAAGTGACTTGCACAGGGTCACACAGCTAGGAAGTGTCAGATTTGAACCTAGGAATTTCAGACTCTATGCCTGGCTCTCAATCCACTGAGCGACCCAGCTGCCCCCTGAACTGCACTGTTTTAAGTAATGGATTTCCTTTCCTTACATAACACAAAATAAAATAAAATACCCAATCATCATTTTGGAGTTATTGAAAAAAAGAACTTTCCAAGCTATATTATTTTAATTGTTAGCACCCCAACTACATCAAGAATGGAAAACTTTTATTAATCAAATATAATTGTGTGTGTGTGAAGTCAATACTATTAATTACTATCAATAACAAACTGATCTGTACCAGAAGAAAGATGATTATTCATTTTTTTGGTTAAAATGGAGCAGAATCACTACAAACAAGTCACTGCCTTTTTAACTGTGTGATTCTACTTTTGAAATAACATAGAATTCTATTTCATGAAGGCATGTAAGGTCAAATATACACTGTAAGTTGTCAGGTACTTCTTAAATGTTTTATACATAAAAGGATGGGTCTGTTAGTTAATGCCATCACTGAGCAATTTTAATTGGTCTTTAGAATAAAGAAATTCCAATGGAATCTATTTGAAGTTTTATATTCAAATCCATAATTTGGCAAATTGAAATTGTTCTACAAAAATGTTCAATTTTTTTGCATGTAGAGGCATTGAAATCTCTGCTCTTGACTCCTAGTTCCTTGTTTCTTCATTGAGTGTACAATGCATATTAAACTACTCTCAGAATATTATTGAATTCAGAAACATTATCCATTAGTGATGGGTATTCTCAAACTCCAAAATACTCTTTTACTAATCTCTCCTGAGATGTTGTCAGCAGTAGCAGTGAATTTCATTTTCCATGTCAATTTTAAGGCACTAACACAATACAAAAGAAAGTTGATCTCTAAAGAGGTTTTGATGTTGGCAAATTAACCTTTCCTTTTTGGCCATTGGGATTTCACCACACAATGAACTGAAACTTTTGAATTTTGTCTTGCAGTTGGAAACTCTGTCCCCAAGAGTTAATGTAAAAAATTTTTCACAAGATACAGCTGATTTCCCCGAAAGGTAATTTGTATCTCTCTTATAACACAATCTATGAAAATTTTATAATATCAGGATATTTCTAATCTAAGAAGACATGATTTGTATCTCAGGATGAACATGAAACTTGCTCTTAGCATATATTGTTTTAAAATGTTCTGCATTAACCCACCAGTGCTCACAGGCTCTCCTGGAGATTAAAAATCACCATGTGGTTTTTCATTCTTAGAAAATAGCATGAGAAATTTGGAGGAAAGCATGATTACTGCTGAATACTTCTAATAAAAAAAATGACATGACTTGTGGGAGCAGTTTAAAGATGTGCATAGCAGGACACATTTTATCATTCTTATGTAGATTTAGAAGATGGAATAGTTCTCTCATTAGATATCTTGATAAAAATTGTTGTACTGCATAACACCTATTGAAATGCATCTTTCAGTTTCAATATCATACTCTTTTTGCTTCATTGCCACACAATGAATTTACATGATTAATTTCATAAAGCCGTTAGGTAGGTGGGTATTTTTTCCAACTTTGCAATTATTATCTCATAATTAATAAGATTAAAGATGTATAAATGCCAAAGAAGTCTAATTTGACATGAAGTACTCCTATACAGGAATATATTCATGAAAAAGGAATCTTAGTAAGTGTCTGATGGTAATACTTCTCAAATTAGGGAAAATAACTTTATTCAGTCTTATTTTAATGACAATATACATCTAAATAGACCTAAGCCATCTCACCACTTTTCAAAAAAAGAGAATTTTCATCTTTTCTCCAAAGTATAATCTCAGAGTAGACTATCAGAAATTCCCTTCCCTTTCATTTCCTATTTCTACCTGCTCCCATCAGGCAAAAACCCCACCTATTTTTATTGAATATCCTAAAAAAAATTCATCCAATGATTACAATTAATTACTTGCCTCAACTCATCAAATTATTTTTTCTCATTTAAGTATTACCTAACACTATTGCCATTAAATTTATATTAGTAATTTTGAAACACTAACTCTCAATACTGTTAAATACCTAAATACTCAAAGAATAAACACCTCACTTTTAGTTTATTATATATTGAAAATTATGTTTTGTTTTGTCTCTCACTCTCAGATACCAAATTGATATGGCTAAGGTTTGACAATGTCAAACCCTCAATCCCATTAAAAAAAGAAAACTTCAGTTACTCCTTACCACCTCAAGTATGAAACACAAAATTCCATTTGTTGTTCAACTTTTTAAAAAATAAACTGGCTCCTACCAATCTTTCCAGTTTTTTTTTTCATCTTATTCCATTCCCCCTTCCCTAAATATACTCACAGCCACTTCCAGCTATGGACACTGGCCTTATTGATGTTTATCCCACAATATTCTCTTTTCTCTTAACACTGACATTTTCACTATTTCCCATGTCTAGGATTCTCTCCTTGTTCATCCCTAACTTTTGTCCTCCTTTACTTTCTTCATATATGAACTTCTACAAAAATATTTCCTGATGCCTATGATCTTCCATTCCTATCTTTCCCACTTATATCTTATTTGTCCATAACTGTTAACATTTGTGTGTGTCATATAGTGCATTAGACTGAGCCCCTTGAGAGCAGATAGTTTTATAGCCCCCTTTTTTTATACCATTGCTCTTAGCCTAGTGACTGGCAAACAGTAGGTATTTAATAAATGATTATTGATTTCCTGAATACTATATGCTTTTCTTAAGGGTGTTCTTATTTATATGCATATCTTTGTTCACATTACTGCTATTCACCTTAGCAAAATATGATCTATTGCTTAGTTATTCATCTGTCAAAAATGAAATGATGCCAAACATATCTTAAACATTAGTTGCGACATTCATGCATCTTAATGAAAGAGAATTGAGCAAGTCAAGAGAATGATAAATGGTTATATTGATTAACTATTAAATATTACTAACTAATATTGTGCTAACAAATTAACTTTTTCATCTTTTATTTCCATCTCCATCACACTGATGAGATAGCCTATTCATTTGAGTTGCTCAATGAAAGGCACAAAAAAGAATTGTTCTATTTATCAAAGAAAATAATGATAAAGTTGACAATAAAAGTAAAACTAAACAGAATCAAGTTCTTACCAGTCAACTTTTTATGTGGGTTTACCTAAAGGCCAAGATTCCTGATGGTACAATATATTCATGCTCTTAAATACAGATGCTAAGAAGAAAAAAAATAGAGATGAGGATTTAGAATGATGTGATGTCTAGAGTTTGGGATTTGAAGACAAGAAAACATATTCAAATACTGCCTCAGACACATACCAGCTTTATGACTCTAAGCAAGTCATTAAACCACTGGTTAATTTAATTTCTTCATCTGTGTAATGGAGATTATAATAATATCTATTTTACAGGGTTGGTTTGAGGATTAAATGAGATACTACATGGAATACTCTTTGTAATCCTTAATGGCCTATGTAAATACTAGCTATTATTATTAATGAATTAATAATTTTAGAATTGATAGATAACTTTATGGATAGTTAAACTTCAACCTATCTTATTCAGACTTGAAATTAAAAAAAATGTTTCAATTAAAGAAATTACAATACAAAAACTTTTCCTCTCATTCTTTCTCTACATATATCTCTCAAAAGTCCAGAATCTGTCATAACCTTTGAATTGACACACATTAATATTAACTTTAAATGATTAACCATATTTAAAGTGGTATTTAGTAATTTACAGAAATCTTCATTGTTTTAACAAGAGGTTCTTTACTATAGGAGTAGTCACTGTATGTAATAGAAAAAGACATCATAAAAACATTGAAAAGAATTATAAGAGATTTGAGGAAAAGTGTAGGAATCAATAATAACTACAAAAAGGGAGACAAGGTCCAGTGTGAGTTTTTGTAATTTTCTAAAATGAAAGGATGATTTGAAATTTTTTTCTTATATTTTTTTTTAAATTAGCCTCTTCATCACTTCTTATGGTACAATAGCATTTCATCATGATCATATACCACAATTGGTTTAGCCACCCCCAATTTATGAGCATCCTGTCAATTTCCAATTCTTTGCTACCATATAGAGAAATGTTACTAATATTTTGGAATATATAGATTCTTTTCCATTTTTTCCTGATTTTCTTGGGGAAAAGACCTAGCATTGATATTCCAGGGTCTTCATGTTTACAGATTTTATAACTGTCTATGTGTAATTCCAAATTGTTTGGATAAGTTCACAGCTATACCAATGTTTTTTAGATATCCCCTTTTTTCCACATCCCATCTAACATTTGTCATTTTGCCTTTTTGTCATTTTAGTCAAACTGATCAATGTGAGATAGTATTCCAGAATTGTTTTGTTTTGTATTTCCCAACAAATACCCAAAGAACCTGAGTGCCTGCCCCACTTAATAATTTCATAAAGGATCAATTCACTTACAAATATTGAAGATATATATATATATATATATATATA
>NC_058130.1:299393937-299421010 GCF_016433145.1 Gracilinanus agilis | reverse complement strand
TATATATATATAGAGAGAGAGAGAGAGAGAGAGAGAGAGAGAGAGAGAGAGAGAGATAAGCAAAAAGCCCATTGCCCATGCTGTTAATGTGATCTAATCAAAGTCTATATTAATGATCTGAGAAATGTCACTAAAAACCTGCTGCATGAAAATAAATAAAAGGTCATTAACTTAAACTAAAATAATGAAGACTTAAAGGGGAGACATTACAGAATCAAAAAACACACATCAAACATTAAATATAGAACAGGATAAAATCAGAGTATTATTAAAACATTTGCTTTTAGAAAAAATGAGCTTTGTGCTTGCTAGTAATACATAAAACAAGACTATCACTTTAAAAATTTTTAGTTCTTTTAAACTTCCTGTTGTGAAATAAAAAAACAAGGAATATTTACTAAAAATAGTAAAAATGAAATAGTAAGTTCCAGGTTAAGATGGCTGCAGAGTAAAGAGCAGCTGCTTAATCTCTCCTAACCCACACATATAGGACTCCTCAAGAAGACATAAAAACAAATCCGGACAAATGAAGGGACCCCACAAAAGGGTGCAGCATTGAAGGTACATGGTATTGGGGCATTTTGATGCAATAAGGGGGTGAAATAGCTCACAGTAAAACTCGAGCTGAGCAACCTCCTCCCCCCACCACCACCTACAGGGTCAAAGCCAGCACAAAAGAGCTAGAGAAAGTTTGGGGCATCCCATTAAGTCCTTGGCACCTACCTGGGACCACCAGGACATGCTCCTGAGAACAGCAAGACTTAAGACCCCAAGGAGCTAAAGAATGAGCAGACTTTGAACACAGACCAAGAGAGCAGGTGCGGACATAGGCGTGGATGTAGATCCTGATCAAAGGCACAAACCTTGGGTGGGGACCCAAAGCTGAGGGGTGCATGACTATGGAAGCAGTACCCTGAGACTGTTAAAGGAGCTTCTGGCAGAGGAACAAGCAAAGGGACCACCAGGAGGCTTGACCCTGAGAACAACTAGACCTGAGACCCCAGGAGCCTAAAGAGTGCAGACAGACTCTGGGTGTGAGGATAAACCTGAGAGGGCAGGTGGCTCACAGTGACAAGCCATCCACAAGAAGCCCAAAAGAGAAAGATCAACAAGAAGAAATCTTTAATACTTGACAACTTTTACTCAGAGAAAATCCAAACAGAGCAAACAGCAGAGGAGAACAAATAAATAATGATATCCAAACTTTCCCAAAATAATGAAAACTGGTCACAAGCTCTTGAAGAGTTCAAATCTGAGATGATGAGAAAGATGGAAGAGATTTGGCGAGAAAAGTGGGAAATAGCTCAAAAGGAAATTAACAGGTTAGAAGACAGAAACTCCCAATTGGAGAAAGATGCCCCCAAATCAAACAAAATGGTAAGCAAATTGGAAACTAAAATCAGGCAAGAAAATAACAGTTTAAAAGGCAGAATTTCGCAATTGGAAAGGGAGGCAAGAAAATTGAAGACCAGAAATGACCAGATTGAAAAGGAAAACCAGTCTCTAAAGGCTAGAATTGAGCAATTAGAAGCTAATGATCTCTCGAGACAGCAAGAACAAATAAAGCAAAGTCAAAAGACTGATAAAATAGAAGGAAACATGAGATATCTCAATGAGAAATTGACAGATCAAGAAAACAGGTCTAGAAGAGACAATTTGAGAACCATTGGACTCCCTGAAAAAGCAGGGAATTTCTTTCCCCTCTCTTTCTTATTTACCTTTTCATGTTTCTCTTCTTTTTTATGGTTGGATATGGGACTTTCCATTTAGTCTTGGTCTTTTCTGTGCAAATACATGCAAATCTTATGTCTTGTTGAATGTCCATACTTTCCCTTCGAAGTATATAGTCAGTGTTGATGGGTAGGTGATCCATGGTTGTAGACCCAGTTCTCTTGCCTTTCTGAATATCATATTCCAAGCCTTGTGGTCTTTTAAAGTGGAGGCTGTCAGATCCTGTGTGATCCTAATTGGTGTTCCTTGATAACTGAATTGTCTCTTTTCTGCCTTCTTGTAAATTTTTTTCTTTCACTTAGAAGCTCTTGAATTTGGTTATTATATTCCTGGGGGTTGTCTTTTCAGGATTATTGTAGAGTGTGATCTATGGATTTTTTTCAATGTCTATATTGCCCTCTTGTTGTAGAAATTTAGGACAGTTTTATTGGATAATTTCTCATGGTATGGAGTCCAAATTATTAATTTCTGCCTTTTCAGGAAGACCAATGATTCTCAAATTTTCTCTTCTAGACCTGTTTTCTTGATCTGTCAATTTCTCAGTGAGACATTTCATGTTTCCTTCTATTTTATCAGTCTTTTGACTGCTTTATTTGTTCTTGCTGTCTTGAGAGATCATTGGCTTCTACTTGCCCAATTCTGGTCTTTAGAGACTGGTTTTCTGCTATAATCTTATGATTTGCCTTTTGGTCTATCCTGTTTCTAGCCGTTTAATTTTGGTTTCCAATTTACTTACTATTTTGTTTGATTTTGGGGCATCTTTCTCCAATTGGGAGTTTCTGTCTTTTAACCTGTTAATTTCCTTTTCAGCCATTTCCCACTTCTCTTGCCAAATCTCTTCCATTTTTCTCATGATCTCAGATTTGAGTTCTTCAAGAGCTTGTTACCAATTTTCACTTTTTTGGGAATGTTTGGATGTGATTACTTGTTTGTTCTCCTCTGCTGTTTGTTCTGTCGTCTGGATTTTTTCTGTGTAAAAGTTGTCGAGTGTTAAAGATTTCTTCTTGATCTTTCTCTTTTGAGGTTCTTGTGACTGGCTTGTCATTATTATTATTTCTTTCTCAATCAGAAGTCTGAGTGAGGCATGGCTCTCTGCCTATCCTATTGAGCTGTGGAGCAGTTTTGTTCTGAGTCACAGAGCCATGAGCCCTCTCAGCTTTATTCTCACACCTAGGATTCGGTCTGAGCTCTTTAAGCTCCTAAGGTCTCAAGTCTAGTTGTTCTCAGGGTCAAGCCACCTGGTGGTCCCCTTGCTTGTTCGTCTGCCCAAAGCTCCTTTAACAGTCTCAGGACTCTACTTCCACAATCATGCTGCCCTCTGCACTGGGTCCCCACCCAAGGTCCACACCTCTGTTCAGGGTCTGCATCTGTGCCTGCCTCCAAGCCTGTGCTCAAGGTCTGTGTTCAAAGTCCAGTTCTTTAGCCTTTTGGGGTCTTAAGTGTTGCTGCTCTTAGGAGCAGGCCCTGGTTATCCCAGGTAGCTGCCAAGAACTTAATGAATCCCTCAAATTTGCTCTAACTCTTATGCTCTGGATTTGGCACTATAGGTGGTGTGTGGAAGGGAGGGAGTTGTTCAGCTCACATTTTAGTGAGAGCTATTTCATCCCCTTATAGCTTGGAAATGACCCAATCCCATGTACCTTCAATGCTGTGCCCTTTTGTAGGGTCCCTTCATTCCTCTGGGTTGTTTTTATGTTCTCTTGAGCAGTCCTATATCTGTGGGTTAGGAGAGGTTAAGCAGCTGCTTTTACTCTGTTGCCATCTTAACCCAGAAGGATGCTGAGTTTTTTTTGGAAATATGCAGGAATACTGATGATTTATGTAAGTTTATTTTGTATACTGCTATTTTGCTAAAATTAATTATTTCTATTAGATTTTTTAGTTGATTTTCTAGGATTCTCTAATTGTACCATCATATCAATTGCAAAGGGTCATAGTTTAATTTGCTCTTTGCCTGCTTTACTCCCTTTGATTTATCTTATTTTCTCTAATTGCATGTTTAATACATTTAGCATTTGTAATACAATATTAAATAATAGTGGTGATAATGGGCATCCCTGCTTCACTCTTGATCTTACTGGGAAGGTCTCTAACTTATTACCATCGCTAATGGTTTTATATGAATACTTTTTATTAATTTTAGGAAAGGCCCTTCTATTCCTATACTCTCCAGTGTTTTCAATAGAATGGGTTTCGTCAAAGGCTTTTTCTCCATCTATTGAGATAATCATGTAATTTCTTTTAGTTTGGTTACTGATGTGGTCAATTATGTGGATGGTTTTCCTAATGTTAAAGTACTCTTGAATTCCTGGTATAAATCCCACCTAGTCATAGTGAGTAATCCTTGTGACAACTTGCTTTAGTGTCTGCCAGTATTCTAGTTAGGTTTTTTTCATTTATGTTCATGAAGGAGATTGGTCTGTAGATTTTTTTTTCATTTATGTTCATAAAGGAGATTGGTCTGTAGATTTTATTTTTTTTTTTGGTATTTCTGGCTTGGGAAATAGTACTATATTTGTGTCATAAAAAAGATCTTAGTAAAATTTCTTCTTTGCTTATTTTGTCAAATGATTTGCATAGTATTGAGATTAGGTGTTCTTTAAAAGTTTGATAGAATTCACTTATGAATTTATCTGGCTCTGGGAGGGGGGGGCGTTTCTTAGGGAATTCCTTGATGGCTTGTTCAATTTCTTTTTCTGAGATGGGCTTATTTAAGTATTCTATTTCCTCTTTTGTTAATCTAAGCATTTTATTTTTTGTAAACATTCACTCATTTCACATAGATTGTCATATTTATTGCTATTTAATTGGACAAAAGAATTCTTAATAATTGTTTTTATTTCCTCTTCATTAGAGGTGAGTTTGCCCTTTTAATTTTTTATACTGTTAATTTGATTCTCTTCTTTTCTGGTTAGTTACCAGTAGTTTATCTATTTTTTAAAAATTTCTTTAAAGTACTAGGTCCTAGTCTTATTTATTACTTCAATAGTTCTTTTACTTTCAATTTTGTTAATACCCCCTTTAATTTTTCAGATTTCCAATTTAGTTTTTATCTGGGGATTTTTAATTTTTTTCTAATTTTTTTTAAAAATTGTAAGCCTAATTCACTGATCACCTCCCTCTCTATTTTGTTGTGATAGGCACTAAGAGATATAAATTTTCCCCTCAGTACTGCTTTGTATACATCTCATTGATTTTGATATGTTATCTCTTCATTGTAACTTTTTTCAATAAAATCAGAAAATATTTTCTTTGTTTCTATGATTTGTTTTTTGACCCACAAGTTTTGAAGAACTGGATTATTTAGTTTCCAATTAATTATAAATTTGTGTCTCCATGATCCCTTGTTAATTATGACTTTTATTGCATTATGATCTGAAAAAGTTGCATTCATTATTTCTGCTTTCATGCATTTGTTCCTAATATTTCTATGACATAGTACATGGTCAATCTCTGTATATGTACCATGTAATGATGAAAAAAAGGTATATATTTTTCCTTTTTTTCCAGTTTTCTCCATATATTTATTAACTCTAATTTTTACCTCATTCTTTCTCTCATTTCCTTTTTCTCTCAATGCAGTCCTCTCTTTTCACCCTTTTTTACATGTCCTATACAAACATGTCATACCATATATACGTGTCATTTCATATCATCACATTTACAGATACATCATAACATAACATAACATCATATTTATCAGATCGTTTTTTCCTTTAGGTCTGGCTTATTCCTTAGGAATATTTGGAAATCTATATTATTGAATGTCCATTTCCCCCCTGAAAGAATATACTCAGTTTTGTTGTGTAGGTGACTCTGGGTTGTAAACTCGAATCTCTTGCCTTCCTGAATATCATATTCCATGCCTTTTGATCCTTTAATGTAGAAGCAGCAAGTTCTGTGTTATCCTGATTGTAGCTCCATAGTATTGGAATGGTTCCTTCCTGGTTGCTTGAAATAGTTTTTCCTTGGCTTGGTGACCCTTTAAATTAGTTATTACTAATTCTATTCCTAGAAGTTGCCATTTGAAGATTTCTTTCTGGAAGTGATCTGTGGATTCTTTTGATTTCAGTTTTATTTTCCTTTTTGAAGATCTCTGGGCAGTTTTCTTTGATAATTTCTCATAATATAACATCTAAGGTTTTTTATTGATCATGGCTTCCAAGTAATTCTCAAATTGTCTCTCCTAGATCTGTTTTCTAAGTTATTTGTTTTTTCAATAAAATATTACATGTTTTCCTTTGTTTTTTCATTCCTTTGATTCTGCTTTATTGTGTATTGATTTCTCATGAAATCATTCATTTCTAAATGGCTAATTCTGATTTTAAGACCTGATTTTCATCTGTCAGTTTTTGGTTCTCTTTTTTCAATTGACCCATTTTCTTCTTGCTTTGCTTCCATTTCTCTTTCCCACTTTTCCTCTGCCTCACTTAATTGGTTTTTGAACTGTTTTTTGAGCTCTTCCAGAATCTGTGTCCAATCCATAGTTTTCCTTTGGATTTTTCATGCATTTGCTTTGCTTAAACTGTCTTCTTCTGGTTGTTTTTTTTTTTGTTGTTGTTCTTGTTTCCATGTTTTTTTTTTACCTTGCTCTTTATCTCCATAAAATTTCTTTAGAATTAGGTGCTTTTTTGTTGTTTGCTCATTTTTCCTACCTTTTTTTAGGTAGGCTCTATTTTCTGGGAGGTTAAGTTACCCTTTTAAACTTCAGTCCTTCCTTGATGCTGTCCTTAGCTTATTTTGGGGGGTTTCTGTTTTAGTTCTTCCAAGGTGGTATGACGGCCTGAGTTATAGGATCTGATGATTCAATTAACCTGTGAGATGCTGATAGCTTAAAGAGTTACCTCAGGTTTGGACATGAGCTTTTGATCTTACACTGAACCTTATCAGGTCAGGGGCTGATCAAATTCTAGCCCCAGGCTTAGGCACAGGTTTTTGGTATCACCGTGCACTTGATACCATTAGGTACACAGTTGATTGTTCTGTCCTGGAGACCCTGGCCAAAAATCCAGAGCCCACTTTGGTCCAACTAAAAAGAACCAGCTTATATACATACTTCAAATGTGGGTTTGAATCACCTGTGGAGGGAGGCTGGGAGCTGGAAAGTAAGGGTTAGGACTCAAGGCTAAGGAGAAAGAGACAGAATGATCAGAGAAACAAGAAAAACAGAGACAAGACATTAGTGCAGCAGCATCAGGTTAGCCTGTCAGCTTCTTCTCAGATGGTCAGAGAGAGAGAGGGTGAAAGAGTGAGTGAGCTGAACTGCCTTTACTAAGGAAATTAGCAATGGGGGTTGTGGGATGTCAATCAAATAAGTGGCATTACATAAATGTTAGCAATCAATCAAGAAAATAAATAAATACCAAGACAATAGTATAGGCAGTGTCCATAGAAGAAGCTCATTTGAAAGTACTTCTTCCTCCAGAACACTGGCACCATCTCATTCAGATGTTGAATGTATGCCTTTGACATTATAAAGGACCTGTAGAACTGTTCTGCTAGTTCTCTGACTGCAGATTACTGTAAAGGCTTGATTTATAAGTTCTCCAAAATTTCAGACCCAACCAATTTAAAAATTCAGACATCAATCATGTGAAATATTAAAAATATGTCCATAAGTCTTATCCATGAGCACTTTGTTTAATAGAGTCAGCTTTTGAATACATCTTTAATACCTTCATGATTCATTATAACTGAAATTCAACACAAAGCTGGGTTCTATGTCCTCACCATAGGCTCAGATTGGGACTTCTGGCTTCTTCTGTGCCCTCACAGATTTGCCCACTTCAGCCTAGACAGTCCTGGGGCAGACTGGGATTCCAGACTTCACCACAGGTTTGAAACCTCAAATGGTGCTCGTTGGCTTGGACCTCTATTTGCTCAGGCAGGGTCTCAGGGTCTGGATATTGGCTTGGGCTCAAGTTCAGAACCTGGCACATCAAGTCAGGTGTGGGCATGTGGCTTGCTCTTGGATTTCTTTTCACTCCTTGATACAGTCTTGTTGACTGTGCTTCCTTCTCACCCCAGTGACCCAGACATTCTCTGCCTACCTTTTGAGTCTTCCTCTTCTTGAAAGTTGCTTCTCTCTGTGTCCTTATTAGTTCTTTCTCCCCTGTATTCATTCTGGGCATTTAAAAATGTTAATTAGAGGGGATTCTGGTGGTGACCTTGAGCTGCTCTGCCTTACTCCATCATCTTGGCTCCACCCTCTTGTTCTTCATTTCTTATGGCACAAGAGTATTCCAATACAATCAAGTACCACAACTTGTTTAGCCTTTCCCTATTGATGGACATTCCTTCATTTTTCAGTTCTTTGCCACCACAAAAAGTCTCTAAAACTATTTTTCTACAAGTTTGTCCTTTGTTTCTATCTTTGATATACTTAGAATATAGCGGGATGAAAGAGTATGCAATTTTATGTACCTTTGGACATGATTTCAGATTGCTCTCCAGAATGGTTGTATCAGTTCACAGTTCAACCAGCTTTGTATTATTGCCCCAATATTTCTAGATAATCCCTTCCAACATGTATTATTATCCTTTTTTGTCACATTAGCCAGTCAGATAGATTTGAGATGTCACAAAGAGTTATTTTAATTTTAATTTCTATAATTCATAGTTATTTGGAACATTTTAAAGGTGAAGACTTATGTTTTTTATAAAAAGATAGTCTTGTTTATTTATAATTTAAACTAGAAGGCCTCGCCTGTCTTTTCCAACTAAGATATTATGTTCCAGCTCTATAAATGTGAGTTATTTATATTATAGTAAATCTATTCAAATTCTTGTACATTGATAACTGATTCTATTTTTTAATACTTAATATGGCTAAAAATGACTTATTAATACATGTTGTTAGTCAATGACATTATTGAAAATTAATTTATTTTATAAATAGTAATGTACCCTAGCATCATATAGTATATATTATGGAATGATGCTGAGGAATGGCATATGTAATTTTCAATATAAATAAATGCTTGTGTATGTGGGTGTTTCTGCATATATGTAATTTGGAATAGTTGCCCAAAACAAGCTTTCAAATTCCATTCTATTTATGTGTCTATTTTTTAAACTATTTATCCACCTATCTAGTTCCTATCTGTTTCTCTAATATAATTGGGCATTGGTCAATGGTAAAGCTCTGATAGAAAACAAAATGGCTTTGCCTTCTGCCAATACTTAGGGAGATTCAGGTCCTAAGCTTAATTTTTGATTGGGGAGAGCACACGTAATGTTGAGTGGATACATGAGTAGTCTTTAATAGTTATCCTTCTGCTTTCTAAATGATGAAGAAAATACTTTTGATTGGCATTTGAACTTGAACTTAGGGATTATACAAAAGACATTCACTATCTGGGCAATCAATCTTTGTCTTACCTGGCAGCTGTCAAGAGAAGACATATTATCGAACACTTGTTTTTTTGTCTATTTGTTTATTTGTTTTTTAAAACCCTTACCTTCCATCTTGGAGTCAATAATATGTATTGGCTCCAAGGCAGAAGAGTGGTAGGGGTGGGCAATGGGGGTCAAGTGACTTGCCCATGGTCATACAACTGGGAAGTATCTGAGGCCAGATTTGAACCTAGGACCTCCTGTCTCTAGGCCTGGCTCTCAATCCACTGAGCTACCCAGCTGTCCCCTTGCTGTTTTTCTTAAGGATTTTGTTTTATTTTTAGAAAAAATTTTCCCATGGTTACATGATTTATGTTTTTATTCTCCCCCCCAAACTCCCCCCACAAATGGCCAACTCACATTTCCACTGGTTTCTTCATGTGTTTCCATATTATTGATAGTTGTACTAGAGTGGTTGATTATAGTTTACTTCCCAAATCATGTCCACATCAACCCATGTATTCAAGCAGTTGTTTTTCCATTGTGTTTCCTCTCCTGTAGTTCTTCCTCTGAATGTGGGTAGTACTGTTTTCCACAAATCCCTCAGAATTGTCCTGGGTCATTGCATTGCTGCTAGTACAGAATCCCATTACATTCAATTTTACCACAGAGCATCAGTCTCTGTGTACAATGTTCTTCTGGCTCTACTCCTTTCACTATGCATCAATTCATGGAGGTCATTTCAGTTCACATGGAATTCCTCCATTTTATTATTCCTTTGAGCACAATAGTATTCCATCGTCAATAGATACCACAATTTGTTCAGGCATTCCCCAATTGATGGGCATACCCTTGTTTTCAATTTTTTTTGCCACAACAAAAAGCTCAGATATAAATATTTTTGTACATGTCTTTTTCCCTATGATCTCTTTGGGGTACAAACCCAGCAATGGTATGTCAAAGGGAAGGCAATCTTTTAGCGCTTTTTGGGCATAGTTCCAAATTGCCATCCACAATGGTTGGCTCAATTCACAACTCCACCAGCAGTTCATTAATGTTCCAATTGTGCTACATCCTTTCCAACACTCATTACTCTCCCCTGTTGTCATTTTAGCCAATCTTCTAGGTGTGAGGTGATACCTGAGTTGTTTTTGGTTTTCATTTTTTATACAATTGATTTAGCTGGTATATTTGAGTAACTAAACTTTTGGCAGAGTTTTTTGTTATAAAGATTTTTTCCTAGTTTGTTGTTTCCCTTCTGATTTTGGTTGCATTGTTTTTCTTTGACAAAAATGTTTTACTATAATGAAATCAAAATTATTCATTTTACATTTTGTAATTTTTTCTAAGTCTTGCTTGTTTTTAAAACCTCTTTCCTTTCCCAGAGACCTGACAAGTATATTATTCTATTATTGCTAATTTTCTTTATACTCAAATCTTTTACCCATTCTGAATTTATCTTAGTGTAGGGTGTTAGACTTTGATCTAAACCTAATCCCAGCAGTTATTGTCAAATACTGGAATTTTGTCCCAAAAGCTGGGCTCTTTGGTTTTATCATAGATTGTCTTGCTTAAGTCACTTACCCCAAGTTTATTCCTCTGATCCTCTCTTCTGTCTCCTAACTAGTACCATATTCTTTTGATGACCACTGTTTTATAATACAATTTAAGATCTGGTACTACTATGCCACCTCCCTTCACATTTTTTTTCATTATTTCCCTTGATATTATTGATTTTTTGTTCTTCCAAATGAACTCTGTTATAGGTTTTTTTCTAATTCTGTAAAAAAAAGTAGTTTCTTGGTAGTTTGATTGGCATGACACTAAATAAGTAAATTAATTTGGGTAGAATGGTCATTTTTATTATGTTAGCTTGTCCTACCAATGAGCAATCAATGATTTTCCAATTTTTTAGATCTAGTTTTAATTGTTTGGAAAGTGTTTTGTAGTTGGGTTTGTATAATTCCTGTGTTTGTTTTGGTAGATAGATTCCCAAGTATTTTATATTGTATATGGTGATTTTATTTTATTGTATTTTATTCTTTAAAACTCATACCTTCAGTCTAGGAGTCAATATTGTGTATTGGATCCAAGGCAGAAGAGTGGTAAGGGTAGGCAATGGGGGTCAAGTGACTTGCCCATGGTCACACAGCTGGGAAGTATCTGAGGCCAGATTTAAACCTAGTACCTCACGTCTCTAGGCCCGTTTCTCAATCCACTGAGCTACCCAGCTGCCCACATATATATGGTGATTTTAAGTGATATTTCTCTTTCTAACTCTTGCTGCTGAGATGTGTTAGAAATATATAAAAATGCTGATGATTTATGTGCATTTATTTTGTATCCTGCAACTCTGCTAAAGTTGTTGATTATTACTACCAGCTTTTAAAAAAAGTTTTAGAATAATTTTTCATAGTTACATGATTAAGGTTCTTACTTTCCACCTAACCCCTCCAATCTCTCCTCCCCCCCACCCATAGCTGACATTCATTTCCATTGGTTTTAATATGTGTCATTGATCAAGACCTATTTCCATATTACTGATAGTAGTATTGGTGTGGTCCTTTCAAGTCTACATCCCCAATCATATCTGCATCAAAAAATGTGTTCAATCAGTTGTTTTTCTTCTGTGTTTTCACTCCTGTAGTTCTTACTCTGAATGTGGATAGCATTATTTTCCATAAATCCCTTAGAATTGTCCTGGGTCACAGCATTGCTTCTAGTACAGAGTCCATTACATTTGATTTTACCACAGTGTATCAGTCTTCTTGTACAAGGTTATTTTAGCTCTACTTCTTTCACTCTGCATCAATTCCTGGTGGTAATTCCAGTTCACATGGAATTCCTCCAGTTTATTATTCCTTTTTTGTTTTTTGTTTTTTTTTTAATATTTAATTTTTTAGAAAAATTTTCCATGGTTACCTGATTCATGTTTTTACTTTCCCCTTCATCCATTTTTTACCTCCCTCCCCAGAGCCGATACACATTTCCACTAGTTTTAACATGTCTCATCAATCAAGACCTACTTCCATATTATTGACAGTTGTATTGGTGTGGTGATTTCAAGTCTACATTATCAATCACTTCAGCATCAACCCATGTGTTCAAGCAGCAGTCCTTCCTCTGTGTTTCCACTCTTGTAGTCCTTCCTCTGAATATAGAGAGCATTCTTTTCCATAGATCCCTCAGAATTGTCCTGGGTCATTGAACTACTGTTAGTACAGAAGACAATTACATTAAATTTTACAACAGTGTATCAGTCTCTCTGTATTGGGCTTCATATGAAAAAAAGAAGGCAGGGGTTAACATCATGATCTCTGACAGAGCCAAAGTAAAATAGATCTGGTTAAAAGAGATAGGGAAGGTAATTACATCCTAAAAAAGGCATTATAAACAATGAAGAAATATCAGTACTCAACATGTATTCACCAAACCATATAGAATCCATATTTTTAAAGGAGAAGCTAGTGGACCTCAAGGACAAAATAGATAGCAAAACTATACTAGTGGGTGACCTCAACCTTCCCCTATCAGATCTAAATGAAAGAAACAAAAAATAAATAAGAAGGAGATAATAGAGGTGAATGTAATCCTAAAAAAATTAGAGCTAATACATAGATATATGGAGAAAAATAAATAGGGATGGAAAGAAATACACCTTTGACAAAGATAGAACATGTACTAGGGCATAGAAACATGGCAAACAAATGCAAAAAAGCAGAAATAATGAATGCAAACTTATCAGATCATAATGCAATAAAAATAGTTATAAATAAGAATACATTGAAAGGCAAACCAAAACCTAATTGGAAATTAAATAATATGATTATCCAAAACAATTTATTGAAAGAATAAATCAGAAACAATTAATAATTTCATTGAAGATAATGACAATAATGAGACTTCTTACCGAAACCTATGGGATGAACCCAAAGCAATTTTAAGGGGAAAATTTATATCTTTGAGTGTATATATTAACAAATTAGGGAGGGCAGAGATTAATGAATTGGACATGCAACTTAAAAAACTAGAAAATGAACAAATTAAAAATCCCAGATGAAAAATAAATTAGAAATATTAAAAAACAAAATGAGAAATTAATAAAATTGAAAATAAAAGAACTATTGAATTAATAAATAAGACTAGAAGCTGTCATTTTGAAAAAAAACAAATAAAATAGACAAAGTACTGGTAAATCTAATAAAAAAAGGAAAGAAGAAAACCAAATTAACAGTATTGAAGATTAAAATGGAGGCCTCACCTCTAATGATGAGGAAATTAAGGCAATCATTAAAAACAATTTTGCCCAATTATATGGCAATAAATATAGCAATATAAATGAGATAGAGGAATATTTATAAAAATAAAAATTGCCTAGATTAACAGAAGAGGAAACAGAATACTTAAATAATCCAATATCAGAAAAAGGAATTGAACAAGCCTTCAAAGGACTCCCTAAGAAAAAATCCCCAGAACCAGATCAATTCACAAGTGAATTCTATTAAACCTTCAAAGAGTAACTAATTATATAAACTATTTGTCATAATAGGCAAAGAAGGAATTCTACCAAACTCCTTTTATGATACAATTATGGTACTGATTCCAAAGTCAGGTAGATCAAAAACAGAGAAAGAAAACTACAGACCAATCTCTCTAATGAACATAAATACAAAAATCTTAAATAGAATGCTAGCAAAGAGACTCCAGCAAGTGATCAAGAGGATTATCCACCATGATCAGGTGGAATTTATACCAGAAATGCAAGGATGGTTCAACATTAGAAAAACCATCCACATAATTGACCATATCAACAATCTAACAAAAATCACATGATTATCTCAATAGATGCTGAAAAAGCCTTTGACAATTTACTGCATCCATTCCTATTGAAAACACTAGAAAGTATAGGAATAGAAGGACCTTTCCTAAAAATAGTATACACTATATACCTAAAACCATCAATAAGCATCATATGCAATGGGGATAAATTAGAAGCCTTCCCAATAAGATCAGGCATGAAACAAGGATGTCCATTATCACCTCTATTATTTAACATTGTATTAGAAACATTAGCAGTAGCAATTAGAGAAGAAAAGGAAATCAAAAGTATTTAAATATGCAATGAGGAGACTAAGCTATCACTCTTTGAAGATGATATGATGGTCTACTTAAAAAATCCTAGAGAATCAATGAAAAAGCTAGTAGACCATCATATCATCTACAAAGAGTGATAGCTTAGTCTCCTCATTGCCTATTTAAATACCTTCAATTTCTTTTTCTTCTCTAATTGCTACTGCTATTGTTTCTAGTACAATTTTAACCTCTGCCCTCCCAAATTTGTTAATTTATGCACTCAATGATATAAATTTTCCCCTTAGAACTACTTTGACTGCATCCTCTAGGTTTTGTAAAGAAGTCTCATCATTATCATTGTCTTTAATGAAATTATTAATTGTTTCTATGATTTGTTCTTTCTAGTTAAAGAACAAATCGTAGAAACAATAATTTTGAAGAATCATATTATTTAATTTGCAATTAGTTTTTGGTTTGCCTCCATATATACTTACTAATAACTATATTTTTATTGCATTATGATATGATAAGGTTGCATTTATTATTTCTGTTTTTTGCATTTGTTTGCCATGCTTCTATGCCCTAGTACATGGTCAATCTTTGTGAATGTGCCATGTGCTGCTGAAAGGATAGTGTATTCCTTTTTGTCCCTATTTATTTTTCTCCATATATCTATTAACTCTATTTTTCTAGGATTTCATTTACCTCTCTTATCTCTTTCTTATTTATTTTTTGGTTTGATTCATCTAGATCTGATAGGGAAAGGTTGATGTCACCCACTATTATAGTTTTGCTATCTGTTTCATCCTTGAGCTCTGCTAGCTTCTCATTTAGAAATCTGAATGCTCTTCCATTTGGTGCATACATGTTGAGTACTAATATTTCTTCATTTTTATATTGCCTTTTATCAGGATGTATTTCCCTTCCCTTTCTCTTTTAACCAGATCTATTTTTACTTTGGCTCTGTCAGAAATCAAGATTGCAATTCATGCTTTTTTTTTTCAATTGAAGCCCAATAGATTTTGCTCCATCTTTTCATTTTTACTCTATGTATATCTGTCTATCTCATGTGTGTTTCTTGTAGACAACATATGGTAGGCTTTTGGTTTCTAATCCACTCTGCTATTTGCTTCCGTTTTATGGGCAGGTTCATCCCATTCACATTCAGAGTTATAATTATCAACTGTGAATTCACAGACATTTTGATATTCTCTCCTTGTCTTGCCCTTTCTTCTTTCACTATTTCCTTCCATTCCAGTGTTTTGTTTTCACTCCATTCCCCTGATCCCCTCCCTTCTTGTGCTTCCCTTTCTCCCTTCTCCCTTCTTATTCCTCTTTCGTTCTTCTTTAGGGTCTTTTTAAGCTACTCCTGCTCTCCATCCATAGTGTTGCTTCCCTCCCCACCAGTCCTTTTGTTACCCTCCTACTACTCTATTGGGGTCAAATCAGTTCTCCCGAATGGATCTGATTATTCTTCCCTCTTTAAGTTAATTTCAGTGCACTTAAGTATTAAGTATTTCCTCTCTTCAACCTCTTTACCCTTCCAGTGTATTGGACTTCTCCCCTGTTCTACCATTTTTCTTAATATTATCTCCTTTTCCCCCCTCTAGTTTTTTTATATATTTATACATATACATACATACATACATACATATATATATATATATATATATATATATATATATATAATATCTTGACATTTCATCCTATAGTCTGTCACTGTTCTCTTTAAGTGAACTTCTTGTTACCCTGTTGATAATAACAATTTTTAATATCTACCAATATTTTCCTTTCTTCTAGAGATACAAATTGATTGAACTTATTGGGTCCCTTAAGGAAATGATCCCCCCCCCCAGCTCTCTTAATTACCTTATGGAGATTCTCTTTACTTCTGTGTTTGGGCAGCAAACTCTCTGTTTAAGTCCAGTTGTTTCCTTTATGAAGCTTGAAAGTGTTCAATTTTATTGAATGACAATTCTTTCCCCTGCCAAAATATAGTCAGTTTTGCTGGATAGTTGATTCGTTGTTGTAGACCCAGCTCTTTTGCTTTACAGAATATTGTATTTCATGACTTCCAGTCTTATATAATTTCCAGTAGGATGATTTCCAAACTTTTCCTTTTGTCATGATGTCCCTGTAAACCAATAATTCTTCATCTTTGATACTATTAACTTGGTTTTCTTCTTTCCTTCAACCAATAATTCTTAAATTGTCTCTTCGAGATCTGTTTTGTAGATCTGTGGTTGTATCAATGAGGTATTTCATATTCTCCTCAAATTTTTATTTTTTTTAAATTTTGTTTTATATATTCTTGCTGCCTTGTGAAGTCATTTGCTTCTAGTTGTTGAATTCTATTTTTTAAAGACTGAATTTCATCCCTGGATTTTTGGTCTTCTTTCTCCGTCTGGTCTGATTTTCTTTGTATATCATCTTTTGCCTTTGCTTCATTTTTGAGCTAGCCATTTCTTAGCTTTTAGGACTTTATTTTCTTGTTTTAGTTCATGCATTTCCTTTTTCAAATTGTCTTCAGCCTCTCTTGATTGTTTTGAGTTCCTGAAGTTCTTGAGTTAATTGAATTTTGAGATCTTCCAAATCCTGTGTCCAATTCACTGATGCTTCCTCCTCTTCTTCTATTTCATTTGCTCTATTTTCCCTTCCTGGAAACAAGCTGACAATTGTAATTTTTTTCTCTTTTTCTGTTGTTTACTCATAGTTTTTCCTTCTTTGTTCTGCTCGTTTAAGCAGATGCATTTAATGAGTTTTGATGAAAGATTTTCCCCCAGCTGGCAAAGGAGATTTGTAGTTATGTTCTCTTCAACCTATGGGGGTGGGGTGTTAGAGTTTCCCTGCCCTCTGAATATTTCTTGTATGTCCAATTGATTGGATTATGCCTAGATTAGTCTGTATTGCTTAATGTGTCCTGAGGCTAAAACCTTGAGAGAAGGAAAAAAAGTGGGTGGACAAGATAGAGTGCTTTTACTGAGCTGTCTAGCAGTAGGGTCCCCCTGCTCTGTCCTGCTTTTTTTTGTTAGACCTGCTTTTCTTTCCTCTCAAAGCCCTTTGTTCTCTATCTCAGTGTGGTAAGGCTATAGGTCTGAAGTTTGGTTCCATCTAAGCCACCATCTTCAGAGCATTTTTGCTGTGTTTCTCCTCTATCCACCTCCCTAGTACCTGGGTTCAGCTCCCCAAGTCTGGCTCCATCAAGGTCCTCTCTCTGGGCCATTGCACCCATCTGCCAAGAGATTTCAGGAGCAACTGGATACTCCTCACAGCCCATGGGGGAGGGGTCCTGGGATTCCCCTTCTATACCCTCAGATCCAACAGATCAAGAATTCAAGCCTTTTTCTTGGTTTACCTCTTGGGCTGTCCACCAACTGAAACCCCCTGCTCTGTCCTGTTGTTAGATTTGGTCCTCTTTCTTCTCTAAGCACTTTGTTTTCTATCTTGATGTGGAACGAGTGAAGAGGTTTTAAGATTTCCTCTGTCTAAGCTACTATCTTCCCAGAATTCCTCCCATTTTTTATATAATTAGTGCTTGCCATGTCCGCTGTATCTTGGCTCCTCATTTTTTTTTATTTTTGTAACATCTATAGTTTAATATAAACTATTTTGATTTAATTACAGTGATTTGATACAATCTATTATAGAAATAGAAGAAGCTGATAATATATAAGAAAGTTTTATTTTTTAAAACAAAAGAATACCTACATCCTAGATCTGAAGAACCAAGGAATACAGGATAAACATGAAGACATATATTAATATTAACCAGATTTTTCTCCTCTCTCTTCTCAGATGAACATTTGACAACAACTGAGGAAAGGGTGCAGCATTATCTACTTGTGAAGCAGTAATTATCATAAGCTGTCCCTAAAGGAAGGCAGTAGTGCAGCATTCTCCTCCTTTGTAAAAAGGACATGTCGTCACCCCTGGACTGAATCAAGAATTAGAGCTTACTCTAATCATCTGTTTCTGAACTGATGCTCTTAGGTTTGTGGCATAGTTCAAGTAGGTACCATGACCTTCAGTGATGGTTATTCAGAGGTGTAGAGGTCAAACTCAGGACCCAACCCCGTTTGTTATGAAGCACTGTCTGAGGCCAGTTGCCAGAAGCAATACTTCCAGTGTGTCCCAAGAGTCAGGCAGTTTTTGACATGGGCAGAAGCAAAAGAGATACTTCAGAGAACTGATGTTGACACAATTGTGGATCACCTTAATGCTGCTTTTGCCAGAAGTGGAGACAACCATGAGGTAGAATTTCTTATTCTGCAGTTTTGTGGTAGCAACTCTTATGTATTTCCTGTTTTTGAAGGAAGCCAATGTCCCATGACATATGTCTAGGAAAACCACAGGAAAACATCATGATGAGAAGTTAATCTTGACTCTCTTATGATGGATAAGTCTTGAGTACGGGTGGCCCCAACTGTTTTCATTTTTGCCCAGNAATGGATCTGATTATTCTTCCCTCTTTAAGTTAATTTCAGTGCACTTAAGTATTAAGTATTTCCTCTCTTCAACCTCTTTACCCTTCCAGTGTATTGGACTTCTCCCCTGTTCTACCATTTTTCTTAATATTATCTCCTTTTCCCCCCTCTAGTTTTTTTATATATTTATACATATACATACATACATACATACATATATATATATATATACATATATATATATATATATTATATCTTGACATTTCATCCTATAGTCTGTCACTGTTCTCTTTAAGTGAACTTCTTGTTACCCTGTTGATAATAACAATTTTTAATATCTACCAATATTTTCCTTTCTTCTAGAGATACAAATTGATTGAACTTATTGGGTCCCTTAAGGAAATGATCCCCCCCCCCCAGCTCTCTTAATTACCTTATGGAGATTCTCTTTACTTCTGTGTTTGGGCAGCAAACTCTCTGTTTAAGTCCAGTTGTTTCCTTTATGAAGCTTGAAAGTGTTCAATTTTATTGAATGACAATTCTTTCCCCTGCCAAAATATAGTCAGTTTTGCTGGATAGTTGATTCGTTGTTGTAGACCCAGCTCTTTTGCTTTACAGAATATTGTATTTCATGACTTCCAGTCTTATATAATTTCCAGTAGGATGATTTCCAAACTTTTCCTTTTGTCATGATGTCCCTGTAAACCAATAATTCTTCATCTTTGATACTATTAACTTGGTTTTCTTCTTTCCTTCAACCAATAATTCTTAAATTGTCTCTTCGAGATCTGTTTTGTAGATCTGTGGTTGTATCAATGAGGTATTTCATATTCTCCTCAAATTTTTATTTTTTTTAAATTTTGTTTTATATATTCTTGCTGCCTTGTGAAGTCATTTGCTTCTAGTTGTTGAATTCTATTTTTTAAAGACTGAATTTCATCCCTGGATTTTTGGTCTTCTTTCTCCGTCTGGTCTGATTTTCTTTGTATATCATCTTTTGCCTTTGCTTCATTTTTGAGCTAGCCATTTCTTAGCTTTTAGGACTTTATTTTCTTGTTTTAGTTCATGCATTTCCTTTTTCAAATTGTCTTCAGCCTCTCTTGATTGTTTTGAGTTCCTGAAGTTCTTGAGTTAATTGAATTTTGAGATCTTCCAAATCCTGTGTCCAATTCACTGATGCTTCCTCCTCTTCTTCTATTTCATTTGCTCTATTTTCCCTTCCTGGAAACAAGCTGACAATTGTAATTTTTTTCTCTTTTTCTGTTGTTTACTCATAGTTTTTCCTTCTTTGTTCTGCTCGTTTAAGCAGATGCATTTAATGAGCTTTGATGAAAGATTTTCCCCCAGCTGGCAAAGGAGATTTGTAGTTATGTTCTCTTCAACCTATGGGGGTGGGGTGTTAGAGTTTCCCTGCCCTCTGAATATTTCTTGTATGTCCAATTGATTGGATTATGCCTAGATTAGTCTGTATTGCTTAATGTGTCCTGAGGCTAAAACCTTGAGAGAAGGAAAAAAAGTGGGTGGACAAGATAGAGTGTTTTTACTGAGCTGTCTAGCAGTAGGGTCCCCCTGCTCTGTCCTGCTTTTTTTTGTTAGACCTGCTTTTCTTTCCTCTCAAAGCCCTTTGTTCTCTATCTCAGTGTGGTAAGGCTATAGGTCTGAAGTTTGGTTCCATCTAAGCCACCATCTTCAGAGCATTTTTGTTGTGTTTCTCCTCTATCCACCTCCCTAGTACCTGGGTTCAGCTCCCCAAGTCTGGCTCCATCAAGGTCCTCTCTCTGGGCCATTGCACCCATCTGCCAAGAGATTTCAGGAGCAACTGGATACTCCTCACAGCCCATGGGGGAGGGGTCCTGGGATTCCCCTTCTATACCCTCAGATCCAACAGATCAAGAATTCAAGCCTTTTTCTTGGTTTACCTCTTGGGCTGTCCACCAACTGAAACCCCCTGCTCTGTCCTGTTGTTAGATTTGGTCCTCTTTCTTCTCTAAGCACTTTGTTTTCTATCTTGATGTGGAACGAGTGAAGAGGTTTTAAGATTTCCTCTGTCTAAGCTACTATCTTCCCAGAATTCCTCCCATTTTTTATATAATTAGTGCTTGCCATGTCCGCTGTATCTTGGCTCCTCAATTTTTTTTTATTTTTGTAACATCTATAGTTTAATATAAACTATTTTGATTTAATTACAGTGATTTGATACAATCTATTATAGAAATAGAAGAAGCTGATAATATATAAGAAAGTTTTATTTTTTAAAACAAAAGAATACCTACATCCTAGATCTGAAGAACCAAGGAATACAGGATAAACATGAAGACATATATTAATATTAACCAGATTTTTCTCCTCTCTCTTCTCAGATGAACATTTGACAACAACTGAGGAAAGGGTGCAGCATTATCTACTTGTGAAGCAGTAATTATCATAAGCTGTCCCTAAAGGAAGGCAGTAGTGCAGCATTCTCCTCCTTTGTAAAAAGGACATGTAGTCACCCCTGGACTGAATCAAGAATTAGAGCTTACTCTAATCATCTGTTTCTGAACTGATGCTCTTAGGTTTGTGGCATAGTTCAAGTAGGTACCATGACCTTCAGTGATGGTTATTCAGAGGTGTAGAGGTCAAACTCAGGACCCAACCCCGTTTGTTATGAAGCACTGTCTGAGGCCAGTTGCCAGAAGCAATACTTCCAGTGTGTCCCAAGAGTCAGGCAGTTTTTGACATGGGTAGAAGCAAAAGAGATACTTCAGAGAACTGATGTTGACACAATTGTGGATCACCTTAATGCTGCTTTTGCCAGAAGTGGAGACAACCATGAGGTAGAATTTCTTATTCTGCAGTTTTGTGGTAGCAACTCTTATGTATTTCCTGTTTTTGAAGGAAGCCAATGTCCCATGACATATGTCTAGGAAAACCATAGGAAAACATCATGATGAGAAGTTAATCTTGACTCTCTTATGATGGATAAGTCTTGAGTACGGGTGGCCCCAACTGTTTTCATTTTTGCCCAGAAAACTGCATAATGTGGGTCAAAACTCAATGCCAATAATCATACCAGTGCCATATTTTGGAGAAGTCATCTTGATATCTTGAAAGTGCTCACCTTCACATAGCTCCTTGTTCCCATGCATGACTGCTGTCTCACTGCTATTTCCATTTGGAAATTGACTTAGAAGTTTCAGCAAATTAGCATAGTGATTTCAACTTGTTTAAATCATCCCATATCCAGTCAAAATAGGCATCTTTTTCCCCACAGGGGCAGTCCCCTGTTCCAATGGCTGGTGTATAGGCTGGTACAATATAGAGTTTGTTTTTACTTTCATAGTCACAGTAGGATTCTCCAGTCATAGACACAGCTCTTGTGAAGGAAGGTGGCAGAGAAGAGAACTCATGTTTTTGAGTCTGTATCACTATTAGCAGGCACTGAATCACCTTTCTCTTAGTCCTTATTATTAATACATATTTTCAAATACACTTTTTTTAACATTCTCACTGGTGATAGCCTGTAACTTCAATGAAAATATATTGTCTTATTTAGAAGGTGTTTGTAAGACTTAATTATCTCTTCTTCATCCTCTGCATCAGATGCTGGTTCCTTTACCACAATAAATTTCATGTCAGTATTTTTGCTGATATTTTAAATGAGAACTGAAAAATGAGATAACCTAGGCACCACTGAAACAAGGTTTCTTCTTGCCTTTAAAAATATTATTAAATGGGGACTTCCAGATTAAGATGGCTGAAGAGTAGTTGCAGAAATTTTACACTCCCCACCACCAACCTGTATGATACCTCAAAAGAACAAAAAGGCCAAGTTCAGATGAGCAAAGGGACTCCACAATAGGGCACAGCATTAAAGATATGTGGGATTTGGGAATTTCCACGCTATAAGTGGGTAAATTAGATCCCACCAAAATGTGAGCTGATTAACCCTTGCCCACGCCAATTATGGAGTAGGATTCACAGCCAGCATGCTAGAAATAAAGCTCTGTGGGGCAACCTCTAAGTTCTTGGCAGTGGATCAAAGGCACCCCTAAGAGCAGCTAGACCTAAAACCCCAGGAGGCTGAAGAGTGAGCACCTTGGGCCTAGAGAGTGGAGTGGGGCTGGGGCAGCACACAGCAGAAACCATGCAGACTCAAAAAGTAGCCTCTGGCAAAAACCATTCCTTAGCTCCATACACAGAGAGCCTGCCCTCTTCACCCAGACTTCTGATGGAACCAAAAACCAGCAGAGTAATGACTAGCAATGCTCAAGAAATAACAACCAGCAAAAGAAACATGAGAATAACACTAATTCTAGATAATTTTGACATAGAAAAAAATCCAAACCACAGAAGAGACAGCAGAGGAGGACAAACAGGTAATCACATTCAAACCCTCCCAAAAAATGAATATTGGTCACAAGCTCTTGAAGAGTTCCAATCTGATATCATAAGAAAGGTGGAAGAGAATTGACAAGAAAAGTGAAAAATAGTTCAAAAAGAAAATAACAGTATGAAAGGTGGCATTTTGCAACTGGAAATTGAGGTTCAGAAATCAAATGAAATGATAAGCAAATTGACGAACAGAAATGACCAGCTGGAAGCCATGAAGAGCCAGATAGAAGGAAAACCAAAGATTATAGCTGCAAATCATTCTTTAAAGGCTAGAATTGGGCAAGTAGAAGCCAATGATCTCACAAGACTGAAAGAATTAATAAAACAAAGTCTTAAAAATGCCAGAATAGAAACATGAAATATATTCATGAGAAGATGACAGATCAAGAAAACATGTCTAGAAGAGACAACTTGAGAATTATTGGTCTTTTGGGAAAATCAGAGACAAATAGAAATCTAGGAATTGTACTACAAGAAATTATCCAAGTAAACTGCTCTGATGCCCTTGAACAAGAGGGCAAAAATAGACATTGAAAGAACCCATAGAATACCCTCTACGCTAAAACCACAAAAGACAGCCTATAGGAATGTAATAGCCAAATTCAAAAGCTTCCAAGTTAAGGAGAACAAATATTACAAAAAGCTAGAAAGAGACAATTCAGATTCCAAAGAACACTAATTAAGATTACATAGGACCTGGCAACCTCCAAACTTCAAGACTGCAAGGCTTCGCATAGGATATTCATAAAGGCAAGATAATTGGGTCTACAACTAAACCAAGGATCACCTACCCCCCAAAAATTGACTATATACTTCTAGGGGAAAGTATGGGCATTCAACAACACAGAAGATATCCAAGTTCTTGTAAAGAAAAGACCAGAACTAAATGAAAATTTTGATATCCTTCCACAAAAAAAAAAAAAAAAAAAAAAAACAAAATAAAACAAGAGAAACATGAAAAGCTAAATAAGAAAGAGAGGGGAAAGAAAAAATGTTTTAAAGGTCCTTCTATAAGGGATTCAATAAGATCAATTTACTTATATTACTTTATGGAAAAATGTTATTTGTAACTCTCAAAAATTGTATTCACTCTTATAGTAATTAGAAGAACTCTACATAGGGAGAGGTTGGGGTACTAAGTGTTCTAAGATGATATGCAAAAAAAAAGAAAAAGAAAAGGGGTGGGCACATAGAAGATGACACCAAGACAAACTTAAAGGAATAAGAAAAATAGGGTAATCTATACCACACAAAGAGGAGTATAGGAAAGGGAGGGGAAGAATGCTATTGTAAGAAAGAGGGGAAGAGAGTGTAAATAGGTAATTCTTAAACCTTACTCTCAGAGGAATCAGGTTTGAGGTGGAAGAAGAGATAGCTCCATTGAGGTAACAAATTCTATATTAAATTACAGGGGAAATGAGAAGGGAAAAACCAAGGGAATGGAGTGGGACAGGGAATATATAAAGGGAGGGAAAGAGAGGGAGGAGGGAATCTAATTGACCCTAATATAATAAGAGAGGAACAAAAATGGAGGGAGTGGAAAGGGGAAAAATAAGGGTGGGATTTAGGGGGACTGATTAAAAGCAAACCACTGATTTAAAAGGAAATAGCAAAAGAAAAAGCAGAAAAAGGAGAGGTCTTTAAAATGTCTAGGAAAGTACAGATGACAATCATAACTATGAATGCAAATGGGATGAACTCTCCCAAAAAATGGAAGCTAATAGCAGAATGGATTAGAAATCAAAAGCCTACCATATGTTGTCTACAAGAAAAACACATGAGGCAGGTAAACAAAAACAGGGTGAAAGTGAAAGGATGGAACAAAATCTATTGGGCTTCAATTAATAAAAAGAAGGCAGGAGTAGAGATCTTGATAACTGACAAAGCCAAAATAAAAATAGATATTATAAAAGGAGATAGGGAAGTTATTACAACCTAGTAAATGGCAGTATAGAAAATGAGGAAATAAGAGTACCCAACATGCAGGCACCAAATGGTATAGCATCCAAATTTCTAAAGGAGAAATTGGCAGAAATCAAGGAAGAAATAGTAAAACTTTACTAGTAAGAGACCTAAATCTTCCTCTATCAGATCTAAATAAATCAAAACAAAAAATAAATAAGCAAAAGATAAGAGAGGTGAATGAAATGCTGGAAAAATTAGAGTTAATAGATATATGGAGAAAAAATAAATAGGGATATAAAGGAATACACCTTATTTTCACTTGCACATGTTACATTCACAAATATTGACCATGTTCTAGGACACAGAAACTTGGCAAACAAAAGCAAAAGAGCAGAAATAATAAATGTAACCTGTTCAGATCATAATGCAATAAAAGAATAATTAGAAAGGCCATATAGAAAGGCAAGTCAAAAATTAATTGAAAATTAAATACAATGATTCTCCAAAATCAGTTACTTAAAGAAAAAATCATAGAAACAATTAATAATTTCTTTGAAGAGAATGAAAATAATGAACATCCTACCAAATTCTGTGGAATGCATTCAAAGCAGTACTCAGGGGAAAATTTATATCCTTGAGTGTGTATATTAAAAAATCTGGGAAGTCAGAGGTCAATGAATTGTTTTTTTTTAAATTTAAACATTTATTAATATTCATTTTTAACATGGTTACATGATTCATGCTCCTACTTTCCCCTTCACCCCCACACTCCCCCCACCCATGGCCAATGCACATTTCCACTGGTTTTGTCATGTGTCCTTGATCAAGACCTATTTCCAAATTGTTGGTTGTTGCATTGGTGTGGTAGTTTCGAGTCCACATCCTCAATCATTTCCACTCCGACCCATGCGTTCAAGCAGTTGTTTTTCTTATATGTTTCCTCTCCTGCAGTCCTTCCTCTGAATGTGGGTAGCGTTCTTTACCATAAATCCCTCAAAATTGTCCTGGGTCATTGTATTGCTGCTGGTACAGAAGCCCATTACATTCGATTTTACCATAGTATATCAGTCTCTGTGTATAATGTTCTTCTGGCTCTGCTCCTTTCGCTCTGCATCAGTTCCTGGAAATCTTTCCAGGTCACCTGGAATTCCCAGGACAGCTCTGAGGGATTTATGGTAATACGAATATTAATAAATGATTAAAAAATTAAAAAAAAGTAGTGTCAGCTGTATTACTGCCTTGCAGGGAACTGCTGTGCATGTGTATTGAATTTTCTTCACTTCCTCCCTCTCTCTCCTTCCCTCACTTTCATTTTTTTTAAATTTTGGTTACACAACAGGAAGAGTTCTACTGTTTTCTTGGATTTGGAGGTACCTGTGATTTCTGAGTGTAGGATCACCCTCTACTAGTGCAGATTTACAGTGCTTCTGCAACTAATAGTCTTTGAAAATTGACTGAGACATTGAGAGGTTAAGTGATTTCAAAGTCAAATAAGTAAAAACTGAAATTTTGTTATGCAGACTCCAAAGTAAATTTAGTCTTCTATTCACTCTTCTATGCTACTCCCGTAAATTTCAGTATAAACATTATCTTTGTATACAAATTATTATGCTACTTGATTGTAAGCTCCGTAAGGGAAAAGGCTATGTGTCATTTAAATTTTGTTTTACTTTTAACACCTGAAATACACTGCAGAGTGGATATTGATGAAATATTTCTTGAAAAAGTGAATGCATTTTAAATATATGAAATCACTTTCTACCTTGATAATTCTATAAACTGTAAAGCATGGCTTATAATAACAAATTATTAGATAGTTCATGTTCACTGTTAATTTCAGGTCAACCTCTTTCCTTGCCCAGACAACTTCCCTTTTCTGCCTTCCTTGACTTTTTTTTAAACATTTATTAATATTCATTTTTAACATGGTTACATGATTCATGCTCCACCTTTCCCCTTCAACCCCACCTCCTGCACCCCCCCCCACCCATGGCCGATGCGCATTTCCACTAGTTTTGTCATGTGTCCTTGATCAAGACCAATTTCCAAATTGTTGGTAGTTGCATTGGTGTGGTAGTTTCGAGTCCACACCCTCAATCACGTCCACCCCGACCCATGCGTTCAAGCAGTTGTTTTTCTTATATGTTTCCTCTCCTGCAGTCCTTCCTCTGAATGTGGGTAGCTTCTTTACCATAGATCCCTCAGAATTGTCCTGGGTCATTGTATTGCTG
>NC_058130.1:299378118-299390939 GCF_016433145.1 Gracilinanus agilis | reverse complement strand
TCCGGGTTGATTACACTGAGAGTAAGGTTTGATTATTACCTCTTTATACTCTTTTCCTCTCCTTCTTATAATAGTATTTGTCCCCTCTCCCTCCCATGCCCTCTTTGTGTGTAATAGAATATTCTATTTTCTTATTCACTCAAGTTTCTCTTGGTGTCCCCTGCTATTCACCCCCTCTTTCCCATCCCCCACAGCATCTTAGATTATTTAGTGTTCCACCCTCACCCTGCTAATTATTCTTCTGATTACTATAATAGTGAATATTATAATAGTGAATAGAGTTCACTACAGAGAATTAAACATAACGTTTCTCTACATAGGAATACAGATAATTAGATCTCACTGAGGCCCTTAAAAAGGCAGATTTAAAAATTATAAGTTTTCTTTCTTTCCCCTCTGTATCTTATTTACCTTTTCAGGTTTCTCTCGATTTTTGTGGTTGGATATCAAACTTTCCATTTAGCCCTGGTCTTTTCTGTGCAAATACCTGGAATTCATCAATTTTGTTGATTGCCAATACTTTCCCCTGGAAATATATAGTCAGTTTTGATGGGTAGTTGATCTGTGGTTGCAGGCCCAGCTCTCTTGCCTTTCTGAATATTGTATTCCATGCCTTGCGGTCTTTTAGCGTTGAGGCTGCCAGATCCTGTGTGATCCTGATTGGTGCTCCATGATATTTGAATTGTTTCTTTCTGGCTTCTTGTAAGATTTTTTCTTTTGCTTGGAAACTCTTGAATTTTGCAATGATATTTCTTGGTGTTTTCCTTTCTTGATCGAATGTAGTGGGTGTTCTATGCATCCTTTCAATGTCTATGTTGCCCTCTTGTAGGACTTCAGGGCAATTTTGATGAATTATTTCTGTTAGTATGGAGTCCAGGTTTCTATTAATTTCTGGTTTTTCTGGAAGACCGATTATTCTCAAATTGTCTCTTTTAGACCAGTTTTCTTGGTCTGTCACTCTCTCATTGAGATATTTCATGTTTCCTTCTATTTTTTCAGTCTTTTGGCTTTGTTTTATTTGTTCTTGTTGTCTTGAGAGATCATTAGTTTCTACTTGCTCAATTCTAGCCGTTAGGGATTGATTTTCGGCTATAATCTTTCGGTTTTCAGCCATAATCTTCTGGTTTTCGCCCATAATCTTTTGGTTTTCGGCCATAATCTTCTGGTATTCCTTTTCAATCTGGTCATTTCTGGAGTTCAATTTGCTTATCAGTTCATTTGGTTTCTGAGCCTGACTTTCCAATTGCATGATTCTACCTTTTAAACAGTTATTTTCTTGCCAGATCTCTTCCATATTCCTCAAAGTCTCAGTTTTGAACTCTTCCATAGCTTGTGAGGAGTTTTCCTTATTTGAGGAGGGTCCGGATGCTTGTTTGTTCTCCTCCTCTGTTTGCTGGGTTGTCTGGATTTTCTCTGTGTAAAAGCTGTCAAGTGTTAAAAACTTCTTTTTCTTGTTGTTATTCTTTCTCTTCTGAACTTCCTGAGAATGAGTAGCCATCATTACCCCAGCAGCTTCTCAGATTTATCCTCGCGCTCAGTGTCTGTTCGCGATCTATTGGCTCCTGAGATCTGAGTTCTGGTTTTTTCCAAGGTCAAGCCCCCTGGTAGACCCCCTTGTTTGATCCTCTGCAGGAGGTTTCTTTACAAGTCTCAGGGTGCTGCTTCCACAGTCTTATGCCCGTCCACACTGGTTCCCCACTTAGGCTTTAGTTCCTGGCTGTGTCTGCCTCCACCCACGCCTCCACAGTGCCTGAGTTCTGCTCAGCCTGCGCTCTTCGCCCTACGTCCTGCTCCCGCGCTCAGATTTCGCCTGCGGTTTTTGGCTTAATGGGGTCCTAAGTCTTGCTGCTGTCTGGAACAGGCCCCGGAGCTGCTAATGACTCGATGGGTGCCCCAAACTTGCTCTATTTCTTTTTAGCTGGCTTCGGAGCTACAGGTGTTGTGTGTGGAGGGGGTGGGGGTGGGGTGGTTACTCAGCCCGCGATTTCGTGAGGGCTGTTTCACCCTTTTATAGCATGGAAATGCCTCGATTCCACATACCTTCCACGCTGTGCCCTGTTGTGGGGGTTCCTCCGTTCGTCTGGATTTGTTTTTATGTCCCCTTCAGGAGTTTTGTGTGTTTTGGTCAGGAGAGGTTAAGACCTGCTTCTTACTCTGCCGCCATCTTAACCCGGAACCCTTCCTTGACTTTTATACAATGGCCTTCAGGGTATTTCCAGGACAAAAAGTTAGTCAATATATGATGATCATCAAATCTCTCAAACTTTTGTATATGAATAAGATCTCAAAACTTGAATCTTTAACAATATGGAAAATAGATGTAGATATAGGGGAAAGACGATGGGCGTTATAGTTCAGATCTCAAGTTCTCGTTTTCAGGCCTGCTTTTAAAGCTTCCTGGCCTCTGTGAATAGTAATTCTATACTCTCTAGGTATACTTTCTCACCACTTACAACTCCACAGCAATTTCCTTAGCCTCACCCAGGCACCTTACACTGCCTTAGCCTTCTATGAAGTGAGGCTAACAAAATTGAATATAAGAAAAACATTTAATTAATAAATAATATTGATATGGTTTTATGAAAAAAACATGATAAATGTTAATATAATTTTTGAAAAAAAAAAGCAAATAATTAGCATAAAATGAAAAGGATGAATATAACATTAATGAAGACAAAATCAAAGCAATTATTGGGAATTATTTTGCCCAATTAAAGGCCAATAAATTTAACAATTTAAATGTAAATGAAAAATACGTACAGAAAATACCTATATTAGCAGAAGAAGTAATAGGAAATCTAAATGAATTTAATTTATGAAAATATTTTGGAAGGGTTAAGAATTAACTTCCTAAGGGGAGGAAAAATACCAAATATTAGGAGTCAAGTCAAACTAGAAGAGAATTTTATCAAAGATTAATTAATTCCAATGTTAAATAAATTATTTGTAATTATAAGTAATGAAGGAACCCTACCAAACTGCTTTTTGGAAAAAAAAAATATGTTACTGATTCCTAAAATAGAAAGAGGGAAAAAAGGAGAAAAAAATAGGCTAATTTCATCAATGAATATGAAAGTAAAAATCTTACATAAAATGATAGGAGACTACAACAACCCTATCACAAAGATCATATATTGTGGGAGCAGCTATATCAATATTTCCTAGCTATGTGACCCTAGGCAAGCCACTTATCACCAAATGCCTTGCCCTAAGCCCTCTTATGCAATGTAACTGACAGATAGTATTGATTCTATGACAAAATGTAAAGGTTAAAAAAAATTATACATTGTGATCAAGTGGGATTTGTACTAGGAATTCAGAATTGGTTTAATATTAGGAAAACTAATAACATTATTGTTCATTATTATATTAACATGTTTTATATATTACATCTATAATGATAATAACATATAAATAATAAAAAGTAATGAAAATCATATCATTACATTAATAGATTTAGAAAGGGCCTTTGACAAAATACAACACTCATTATTATTAAAATATTTGAAAGCATAGGTATAAATGTATTTTTCCTTAAAACAATGTCTCTGCCTAAAACCATCAACAAGAATTAATTGTAATGGACATAAATAAGACTTCCCATTGTTTTCTGTAGTAAAACAAGGATGTCCATTATTGCCAATATTATATAGTGCTATACTAGAAATGTTAGCAATATCAATATTAAAAGAAAAAGTAATCAATGAAGTCAGAATTTTTTGTAGATGATATAATGGCATATGTGGAAAATCCAGGAGATTCAACTAAAGTTAGTTGAAACTACTCATAATTTTAATAAGTTAGCAGGATATAAATTAAATCTACAAAAATCACCAGTATTTTTATATATCACAAACAAAGCATTGTAAGAAATGACAGTAAGGGGGTGGCTGGGTAGCTCAGTGGATTGAGAGTCAGGCCTAGAGACGGGAGGCCCTAGGTTCAAAGCCGGCTTCAGACACTTCCCAGCTGTGTGACCCTGGGCAAGTCACTTGTCCCCCATTGCCCACCCTTACCACTTTTCCACCAAGGAGCCAATACACAGAAGTTAAGGGTTTTTAAAAAAAAGACAGTAAGAGATAACGTAGTTAAAATAATCATCATCAGAATAAAATATATGGGGGTATACCTGCCAAAAAAAAAACCAGGAACTACATGAATATAATTATAAAACACTTTTTTTTACAAAGTCATATTTAGGAGAAATGTTAATTGTTCATGAGTGGGTGGAGCCACTGAATTAAAATGTCAGTCCTACCTAAACTAATCTACTTATTCAGTGCCATTCCAATTATATTGTAAAAATATATTTTATTGAACTGGAAAAAAATCCATTAATGAAATTCATTGAAAGAACCAAAGGTCAATAATATCAAAGGAATTAATGAAAACATAAAGGAAAGCTGTCTAGCAGTACCATATTTTAAACTGTATTATAAAACAGTAAATATCAAAACTATCTGGTACTGGTTAAAAAATAGAGAATTAGTGGAACAGAAAAGACATGCAACAAATGTAAGTAAAAGGCTTGGGCATAAAAATTCACTATTGGGTAAATATTTTAGGGAAAACTGGAATGCACATTGGCAGAAACTAAGCATAGGCAAATATCTTAAACCATTTACCAAGGTAGGATCAAAATGGATACCTGACATAGAGAGATATCATCAGCAAATTATAATAACAGGTAACATATTACTTATTGGATTTATGGATATGAAAAAGTTTATGAATAAATACAAGATAGAAAGCATTGTGAGTGATAGAATAGATAATTTTGATTACAATAAATTTTGAAGTTTTTGTGCAAATAAAACAAATGTAGCAAGAATTAGAAGAAAAGCAATAAATTGGGGAAAGATTTTATGGATGATTTCTATGAAAGGGGTCTTTTATGTAAAATATGTAGAGAACTTTGTGAAATTTATAACAATCTGAGCAATTATCCAATTGACAAATGGTTAAAATATATTAATAGACCATTTTATGAATGAAGAACTCAAAGCTCCATATAGCCTTATGAAGAAAATAATCTCAATCATTATTAATTAGAGCTGTGATGGCAAGCCTATGGCATATGTGCCAAAAAAGGCACACAGAGAGCCCTCTTTGTGGGTACATCTGCCAGAGTTCATTCCTAGAAAGTCAGAGGGACTCTTCCCCTCCCTGTCTCTATGTGCCTGAAGATTTTCTTCACTTCTACTGCCCCTCTACATAGCAGCCCATTGGGAGACCTTCTTCCCTCCCCTGTCTGGGGGAAGGAGCTGGGGGTAGGGGGTGGCTCACATGCTATGTGAGGGTACAGCACAGATGGCAGACTATGGAATCTATGGTGAAGATGATTCCCATGGTGGGATTGGAGAAGAGATAGGTTTGAGGGGAGCATAGCTCACAGTGTGGCACATAACTGGTGGGAAGAGGAGTGACTGAGCCACTCTCCTCCCACTCTCTTCCCCCTCTCCTCCCTCTCTGTCCAATGAGATGTGAGTGCTTCCTCCTTCCCCTATCTTCCCCTATCTGTGATAAGAGGAATAAGAGCAAGGTGGGGAATAGGGACGTGTGTGGACCCTTGATCTCGGGGGGGTGGGGTGGGGGGTCAGGTATGGCACTTAGTTGGGGGGGCAGGGCCCAGCACCCATCTCTAAAAGGTTCACTATCAGTGTATTAGAGAAATTCAAATCAAAACATCTGTGAGATATCATCTCATACCTAATAGATTAACTAAAAGGGAAAAATGACAAATATGAGAAGGGATGTAGAGAAATATATTTAGTAATACACTGTTGGTGAAACTATGAACTCATCCAATAATTTTTGAGAGCAATCTGAAATTATGCCCATAGATTTATAAAACATTTTTATGTATTTTGATTCAGCAATACTAGTATTAGGTATATTTCCTAAGATGATAAGGAAAAAAGGAAAAGAACCTACATGTTCTAAAATACTCATAGCTCTCTTTTGGTGGCAAAGAACTAGAAATTGAAGAAATGCTCATCATTTGGGAATGGCTAAAGAAACTGTGGCATATGATTCCTATGTAATACTACTGTGCCATAAGAAATGATGAACAGGTTAATTAAAAAACAAAATAGAACATGGAAAGTTATAAATAAAATTATGAAGAAAGAAATTAACAGAACCCAGAGAACATTATGTACATCCACAAAATATTTTTTGGAGATTATGTCTACATTCTTGTCTTGTCTATGTCTACCTTCAGAGTAAGAAGAGATAAATATAAAATAGAAAAAAGAAAAAAGAATAATTATACATATATATACATATAAAATAAAATGACACCTTCTTTAGTATGGGGAGGGCAATAAGGAAGGGAGTTAGCAGTGATCTTTAATTTAACAAGCAATCAAATAAAAATGAATACATAAAAATTTAAAAGAGAAAAAAGATAATTTAATTATAATAAAACTAGTCAGAAAGTATAAAAAATTGTTTTCAATTTGTTTGTATAACGAAAATTTCTTATTTTTGTTGATAAAAGCATTAATCTGCCAGTGACTCAAATTTACAACTTAATAGCCATTATTAATTACTTTCTGTACATTCTCACTGATCCTTCCCCCATCTGGAATCCCCCATGTCTAGCTCCTTCCTACCACTTACATAGCAACTTCTCTACTTTAGGTCTTTAGTACCTCTCAAGTGGAGCATTTCAATGTTCCTTTAATTTGTAGCACTGTTTCCAGGACTCTGGAATCCATTCTTTATAAAGCCATTCGATTGAAATACCTATGGTATGCCTAAAGCACAAGTCTAACTCTATCTTTTCTATTTCATTTAAGGTAAAATATTCTGTTAAGCATTTAAAACTCTTCAAAATCAGTTTCTAAACTATCTTTAAACTCGATTTCCCTATTATTTCAACTCTTTATCTACTTCAATGTGATGGAAAAATCTACTTGCTTTTCCTCACACATTCCATTCAATCGTCTGTTTTAATACCTCCATTATTTTAAATGAACTTAAAATTTACTGTTTAATAAAATCTCTGGTTTCCTTTTAAGGACATCTTGAAGTGCCACCTCCTGAAGAAGGCCTGTCCATAACTTCTCATTTGTGGTCATTCTCTTTTTTCACCAAATTATTTTGAATTTCTTCTGTTTAATTTGTGCGCTTTTTTCCGTGTAAATGCCATTCTTCCTAATAAACTATAACTCTTTAATTAAGGATCTATTTCACATTTTTGAATCCTGAGCAGGCCATGGTACAATGCAGGTACTCAATATATGCTTATTTAATTAGACTGACAGAAATTGAATTGAAAAAATAATTTTTCAATTAAAACTGAACATTCTCTTCATTGAGATATGAAGCCAATAATGTATCCATCTGAAAATTAACCAGAGATGAATAGCTGTTTCCTTTACAAATTTGGTAAACCAAGTATGACAAATAGTTGAAGCTATATGTGTGTATGTATGTTTCACACACACACACATATATTTAGAATCTTTAACTACTGAAAAGCATACACGCAAATATATACAATACATATAATTATTTTAGTGCTGCATAAATTAATTTTAGCATTGTCTAGAAGCTGAAAAATTTCAGGTCTGTTTCATAATATCCAATTCCAATAAGGAGAAATATTTGAAAATTCTTTTAGAAAATGTTTTCAGCTAAAGAGGTAGCAGTGGGAAACAAACAAAATCTACAAAAAATGATGAAACAAAGACAACACAATGAAAAATTTAAGAACATTTAATAAAAGAATATAGTTGTTTGAGTAGTGATCCATTTAAAAGTGGTATGCACAAAGCCGTGTAAAACCCCTGTAGCCTTTTTTGAAATGTATAATGCATAAACACTTGTAATAAAAATACAAAATAACTTAATATACATATTGAAGCTTCAGTGGAATAAGTTTTTATTTTATAACATAGTTTAATAAAAAATTTAAAAGAAATATTGTCATTATTTGCAAATTCATGTTTTCTAAATAAGAAAAGGCAGAAAGGATCTTTACTTCAAAAATACAAGGATTGTTTCTTTTTGTGAATCTTCTTACATCCATGACACTTAGCTAGTACAGTGTTTTTATGTTTCTATTTTAATGAAATGAAACTCATCTTTTGCAGACCAAGGTCTTTTGACCTGCATTTGTTAATCCCTCCATCCATTCAATCACACTACCATTTTTATATGGCAACAACATGCAGAGGATGCATAGTGGAATGCAAAAATGAAATCTAGAATTTAGAATATATGTGATAAAATATAGAAAAAATGATGGTTAAAATAATTACAGTACTATGGTTCTTAAATCTTATCTTAATTACCAGAGATCAGGTACTATGATAGAAAGTATCATAAAAATTGTTGTAAGGAATAATAATTAGTAATAAACATAATTAACCTTAAATAACATTTTAAGGTTTAAAAATAACTTCATATATTATCTCATTATTGAATCAGTGGAGTAACAAGGAGAGGACATAAGATCTTTTTAGGGACTTTTCATGAAAATTGATTAAATTATTATTACTTTTGTCTATGTAACTATAAATAGTTAAAGATTATAAATTTCAAAAATTACTATTGAATATGTAATGGAAACCAAGGTGTCATAATCAAATCCTTGTCCAGAAATAGTATCCTCATATTTCATCTTTAACACTTAGCTATGTATTGATAGGTAGTCTTTAAATCTCAGCTGAGATGATATGAAATTAAGAAAAAGCTGTAATAGCTTCTTCCAGTAGATTTTGGGTAAGTGGAGAAGAGTTGAAGAAATCAATAATCTAGACAGATAAAAAAATATTTAATTTTTAGGTAAAATTTATGCATTTTCAGGACTGATAATTTTATTGACAAGAACTTAATAGTTGGTTTTTGGAACTATTAGGGGAAGACCTGGAAAATTCAGGTACTTTCTCCCCACAAAACCAATAAGCAAGTATCAGTGAACATTTACTCAATATTTTACAAGCTCTGAAGATAAGAAAGAAAAAAAGATTGAAACCTATTTGAAACAAGAAGTCTTTTAAAATTGTTATATGAATATATAAGCCTAAACACACATGTACACATACATATTAGTATACATATACATATTGAAATATAAACTTAAATATGTATATATGTAAAACCACAACACTGTGTATTGAATGAAGTGTTAAAGAGTTAAAAATACTTATGTAATATATTATTTATAATTAATTTTGACATCAATTAATAAATAATTTTAAGTCATTGTTTTCTAAGTTTATTAGAATTTAATAAGACGTAACTATTCCTACATAAGTTTAAAATTTAATATAGTGTTACTTTTCTTATGTATGAAATGCTCATTTTTCCCCAAGGAAAGAAGAATATAATGCATACATACAGCCAATCTACTTAAACTACAAAAGAGACTTTCATTTTTTTCCTGGGAAATCTCTTTTCCATACTTTTCCTAATCTATGATTTGTGGAAGTAATATTTATTTTCTTAATTTGCAAGTTCATTTTTATATAAGTTTTCAATTCAATTCATTTGAGGGTCTTGCTGATTTAATAAATACACCCTATCTGTGTTTCTTAGAAATAATTAGCACTTGAAGATTTTTTAATGTACTGTTTAATTTTTAGAAAGTATTCACATTCTGAGTAAAAATGTGGAAATGTTGATGTTTTAAATTTTCTTTTCAAAAAACATTTTCTTTTGTAAATATATTGTGCTTCAGGCATTAAAGAATTTTTATGGGCTCAAAATAGGCCTTTGTGAAAATTCTTTTAAAGTAAAAAATGCATCAAAGAACTCAATTAAAATAATGAGTTGATTTAATCAATAGATCCACAACTTAAGCAAACATCTTAGCAATATCATCATCCAGTGAAATGCATTTATTTTAAATATTTGATTAGAGTTTAACTCAGTTCATCATGTGTTTTAGCAATATTGGGATAATGTGCATGATAGTCCTGGAATATATCCTGGGGGCACAGTATCATATATTAAAATTCCAATGCCCAGATACAAAGAAGAGTAGAAGATGATCTTGGGCTTTTACAACTCCATTCCAAATTGGGAAGCTTAAGGATAATTAATGAGGGACTTAGAGGCATATAGAAAAAAAATAAACAAATAGCCACTCTGTAAATAAAAATCATCCCATGTGTAAGCTCTAGGTTAGCTTTTGCTCTCTGTTGCACCCACAGTATAATTAAACCATCTTTGCCAAATTTAGAACTATATTGACATGCAGTTCAATCCAGTGCAAAGCAATTTAAAATTAATCTTACAAGAATATTTCCTGGATGGTATTTGATCTGAATAATTTTGAACATTATGGCTCTATGGGCATAGGTTTTCATGATGTAGAATTATGTAGACAATTTATAATAACATTAATAAGTATTAATATGGAATTTTTGGTTTACAAAGTCATATACATATATTAAGGTCAGTATGCAGGTAAATCTCATAGGAGCCATACATACATGCTTACACATATGTGTATACATACAACTGTATGTATGTACACTTAGGCAATATATAGTTGTGGTTTCATGCAATTATTGTTACCTGCCATGTCAGCTTATTGAGTCCTCAGAAATTGCTTATCATATTCCCCAAGAAAAATGCACATCTTAAAATGGGCCATGTTTTATAAATATGTTATTGAATTTGCTGATAGGTCAAAAATTGGCTGAGAATTCAGAACAGAATTCTATTTTCCAGCATTGTCATGATGACCTGCTTTGAAAGAAGATATCCCTAATGGCTTCAAAGGATTCTCTACTATTTAAGAAGGACCTCAAATGGACTGCTTTTTTTATTTTAAAGAAATTAAAGACATAAAAATGTAATTTTTTAACTTAGCAAATTTTTTAACTGAGCAAAAAATAATGAGCATTTTCTAGGAAGAAAACAAGGATGAGGAGGACCACAATTTATTTTATTTTTTTTTATTTTAATCATCATTTCTATCTTTTTTTTTACATTTATTAATATTCATTTTTAACATGGTTACATGATTCATGCTCCTCCTTTCCCCTTCAACCCCCCCCGCGCCCCTCCCTACCCATGCGCATTTCCACTAGTTTTGTCATGTGTCCTTGATCGAGACCAATTTCCAAATTGTTGGTAGTTACATTGGTGTGATAGTTTCGAGTCCATACCCCCAATCATGTCCACCCCAACCCATGCGTTCAAGCAGTTGTTTTTCTTATATGTTTCCTCTCCTGCAGTCCTTCCTCTGAATGTGGGTAGCATCTTTACCATAAATCCCTCAGAATTGTCCTGGGTCATTGTATTGCTGCTGGTTCAGAGGTCCATTACATTCGATTTTACCACAGAATGTCAGTCTCTGTGTATAGAGTTCGTCTGGCTCTGCTCCTTTCGCTCTGCATCAGTTCCCGGAGGTCTCTCCAGTTCGCCTGGAACTTCTCCAGTTTATTATTCCTTTTAGCACAATAGTATTCCATCACCCGCATATACCACAGTTTGTTCAGCCATTACCCAATTGAAGGACATACCCTCCTTTTCCAGTTTTTTGCCACCACAAAAAGCGCAGCTATGAATATTTTTGTACATGTCTGTTTATCTATGATCTCTTTGGGGTACAAACCCAGCAATGGTATGGCTGGGTCAAAGGGCAGGCATTCTTTTACAGCCCTCTGAGCATGACCCCAAATTGCCAGCCAGAATGGCCGGATCAGTTCACACCTCCACCAGCAATGCATTAATGTCCCAATTCTGCCACATCCCCTCCAGCATTCACTACTCTCCCCTTCTTTCATTTTAGCCAATCTGCTAGGTGTGAGGTGATACCTCAGAGCTGTTTTGATTTGCATTTCTCTGATTATTAGAGATTTGGAACACTTTCTCATGTGCTTATTGAAACTTTTGATTTCTTTACCTGAAAATTGCCTATTCATGTCTCTTGCCCATTTATCAATTGGGGAATGGCTTGATTTTTTATACAATTGCTTTAACTCCTTCTATATTTGAGTGATTAGACCCCTGTCACAGTTTTTCGTTATAAAGATTTTTTCCCAATTTGTTGTTTCCCTTCTGATTTTGACTACATTGTTTTTGTTTGTACAAAAACTTTTTAGTTTAATATAATCAAAACCATTTAATTTACATTTTGTAATTTTCTCTAACTCTTGCTTGGTTTTAAAGTCTTTCCCTTCCCAGAGATCTGACAAGTAAACTATTCTGTGTTCACTTAACATGTTTATAGTTTCCCTCTTTATATTCAAGTCGTTCACCCATTCTGAATTTATCTTGGTGTAGGGTGTGAGATGTTGATCTAGACCTAATCTCTCCCATATTGATTTCCAAATTTCCCAGCAGTTTTTGTCAAATAGTGGATTCATGTCCCAAAAGTTGGGCTCTTTGGGTTTATCATACACTGTCTTGCTGATGTCATTTATCCCCAGTCTATTCCATTGATCCTCCTCTCTATCTCTTAGCCAGTAAGATATTGTTTTGATGACTGCTGCTTTATAGTATAGTGTAATATCTGGAACTGCTAGGCCCCCTTCCTTCACATTTTTTTCATTATTTCCCTTGATATTCTTGATCTTTTGTTCTTCCAGATGAAATTTGTTATAGTTTTTTTCTAATTCAGTAAAGAAGTTTTTTGGTACCTTGATAGGTATGGCACTAAATAGGTAAAATAATTTGGGTAGAATTGTCATTTTTATTATGTTAGCTCGTCCTACCCATGAGCAATCAATGGCTTTCCAATTGTTTAGATCCAGTTTTATTTGTTTGGAAAGTGTTTTGTAGTTGTTTTCATATAATTGCTGTGTTTGTTTTGGTAGGTATATTCCTAGGTATTTTATATTGTCTAGGGTGATTTT
>NC_058130.1:299377492-299378018 GCF_016433145.1 Gracilinanus agilis | reverse complement strand
TCATTTATCCCCAGTCTATTCCATTGATCCTCCTCTCTATCTCTTAGCCAGTACCATATTGTTTTGATGACTGCTGCTTTATAGTATAGTTTAATATCTGGTACTGCTAGGCCCCCTTCCTTCACATTTTTTTTCATTATTTCCCTTGATATTCTTGATCTTTTGTTATTCCAAATGAAATTTGTTATAGTTTTTTCTAATTCAGTAAAGAAGTTTTTTGGTAGCTTGATAGGTATGGCACTAAATAGGTTAATTAATTTGGGTAGAATTGTCATTTTTATTCTGTTAGCTCGTCCTACACATGAGCAACCAATGGCTTTCCAATTGTTTAGATCCAGTTTTATTTGTTTGGAAAGTGTTTTGTAGTTGTTTTCATATAATTGCTGTGTTTGTTTTGGTAGGTATATTCCTAAGTATTTTTTATTGTCTAGGGTGATTTTGAATGGTGTTTCTCTTTCTACTTCTTGCTGCTCTAGTGTGTTGGAAATGTATAGAAATGCTGATGATTTATGTGCATTTATTTTGT
>NC_058130.1:299349015-299372508 GCF_016433145.1 Gracilinanus agilis | reverse complement strand
TATATATATATATATAGTATATACATACATACATATATATACATACATTCATATATGTGTATACATACATACATATGTGCATATATTGAATACATATAGAATACATTTATAGATATATAGAATATATGGATATACATATGTAGAATATATAAACATATGTAAAAATATATATTCTCACTAACTTATTAAACAATGGACAGCTACCAACTCAAACACTCTCTTTTATTCAGATTCTACAGCAGGCAACTGTCACCAGCAACAGCCAGCAGAACCCTGCCCTCAGGAAACCTTAGAATGAGCCAAAGGCCCTTCTCACACCTCATGCTTGCCTTTATCTTTCAATCTCCAACTGTCATTCTTACATCACTTCCTCTCTGAGAGAAGTTTCTACTTCCTTTAACTGTGGGCTGGTCTCCATGGTAACAGAACCTCTCATCTTTGGGCCTGGCTCTCTGTCCACTGAGGCAGCCAGCTCTTTCCCTAGTTAAGTTAGAGCAAATGATTAAGAATTCCCTTTTACACCAATTGCTTGAAGCAAAAAGTATTTACTCAGAGTTCCATATCATCTGAATCGGTCCTTTTGCCATAGCTTGCACATAATTTATAAATAGATATGGTAATTGAGTAATTGATGTGAACAGTTATGGTTGAATATAACATGATTCAAAGGACTGGGAATTTTCAGAGCCTTCTAACGACCTTCAAGACATTCTTATAAGAGACCTATTGAATTTTAGAAAATATTAGAATTGGAAAAGATCTCAGAGGCTATTGAGTATAATCCCACCCCCCACCCAGTCCCAACACACACAGACACTTTTCATAGATGAGGAAATGATGGACTAAAGAGATCATGTAATTTGCTGGGAATGAAACAGCTAATTAATGACAAAATTTGAACCTAGGTGTTCCTGACACCATATCCATTGGCTTATGTAGTAGACTATATTGTTTCTCCTATACCACATCATTTGACATAAATTTTCCCATTCCTTTTGGTCCCTTGAAATTATTCTAATTTCTTTTTTGCAATTAATATTTATTCTTGTATCCAAAGAGCAATATTCACAAAGTTACGCGCTTGAATGTGTTTGCTATCTGAAAAACCATAACAACTCTGACTTCCATGGCTATAAAGTTGCCAATATACTTACAAATGCTTAATGAACTAAAGTGGTTAATGCCAAAAAATTGGAAGTCTACAAAACTATTTTCCAGATTATCCGGGTCTTTTTTCCTTATTCTTTTTTTAAATTCATTTCCCTGCAGTAAAATTAGGGATATTTGGGAAGAATTTACATTATTCATTATACTTCTTTATGTAATGTATTCTGGATGACATTCTTCTATGAAAGTTCTGCATTATCCATAAACTGTCATAAAGTAATAAGAGCCATTACTTAAGACCTGAATTAAAGTTCCAAACCTATTACTTGCTACCCTTGTAATTTTATACAAGCCCTTTAATAGAACTCCTGTTTCTCAGTGAAAAATGACTTCATTTAACTAAATGATCTTTAAGATTCTTTCTAACATTTTCTGGTTCAATCATTTGCAAGCTACACAAACATGGATTTCTTTTTTAAAGTATAAAAGTGAAAAGAAATCAATTTCTATCTATTCGTACATAAAAATTCAAATTCAAGTTTATTACTTTTATTGTGCATGGACTATAGAATATATTCGAAAGCACTAGGATACTTGGTCATTATCTCACATTTTAATTGCAAGAACAAATAAAAGAAACACTGATTTCAAATCAAATTTGTAATTCATAATGTTAGATTAATGTAAGTACCTAAAGGCATAGAGTAGAGGAATACCACACTAGTCCTGGAGTAAGGGAAGAACTGAGTTCAAATTTGACCACAACCAGGTACTAGCTCTGTGACAAGTCACTTAATCACCTTTTGCCTTAATCCACTAGATAATGATGACAAAACATTCAGGTACTTTTGACAAGAAAACTCAAGGAAAGTTCAAGGGTTGTTGGAGTTGGTAACAACAATGGCCCAGCAACTGAATGAGTAGAAAAATAAAATTCAAATATTGTGAAGCCACAACCTGAATTACACAATACAGAATTACACAATTGGAATTACAGAATAAACACACACATGTAATTACAATTACATGTAGCGACTTCTACATTAAAGGATAAGAAGGTGAAGAATATGATATTCTGCAAGACAAAGGATCTAGGCCTACCACCAAAAATCACATACCCAGCAAAACCAAGCATAATACCCCAGAGGAAGAAATGGACATTTAGTGACATAGAATAATTCAAGGCATTCTGACAAAACAACCAAGTTGAACATTTGATGATCAAATTTTCATGCAAAAGTAGAATAAAAAGATAAATAGAAAAAAAAAACAACTCAATAGAATCAGTGAGGTTAAACTAATTACATTTTTGCATGGCAAAAAAAGGTAAAAAGGATATGTAAGATTTCTAAGATTTAAGAGATGGCATAAGTACTTAATATACTTAAAGTACTTAAGGGAAAAATATGGGGTTAAGCTGAGAACATTCTTTGCACTGGAAAGTGATAACTAGAATACTTAAGATACTTCAGGTACTAGAGATACTTAAGATATTTTGAAGTAATCAAGGAAAACAATGGGGTAAGATGATTTCATTAGTAGTAAGTAAGTGATAAGTAAGATGCTTAAGACATCTGAGATTGTTTTGTTTTGTTTTTTAAACCCTTAACTTCTGTGTATTGGTTCATAGGTGGAAGAGTGGTAAGGTTGGGCAATGGGGGTCAAGTGACTTGCCCAGGATCACACAGCTTGGAAGTGTCTGAGGCTGGCTTTCCATCCCTAGGCCTGACTCTCAATCCACTGAGCTACCCAGGTGCCCCATCTGAGATTCTTGTAGTAACTAGGATATCCAAAGTACTTAGGATACTTAAGGGACCAAAAATACTTAAAGAGCATCATCACTATTAGAGCAGTGAATAGGAACATAAATAAATGGAGAACAGGAAGAAAGTTGAAAATTAAGGTTTTTTTTAAAATGAAAGGATAAAATTGAAAACTATACCGTGAAAAGCGGAGAGGATCTGGGGATAAATTATTTCACATGAACAGGTATATAAGAATCAATATGCTGAAAGGGAAGATGGGGAGGGTGGAAGGCAATGCTTAAACCCTACTCTCATCAGATTTGGCACTACTTGGGAATAACATCCAAACTCAGTTAAGGATAGACATACTGGGATATACTGACAACATTCATTCTGGGGGAAAAAAATCTGGTCATAAGATATGAACAGGCAATTCTCAGATGAAGAAGTTAAAACTATCTTTAGTCATATGAAAAAATATTCCAGATCACTAACTATTAAATAAATGCAAATTAAACAACTTTGAGATACAACCTATTACCCATCAGACAGGCTAATGTGACAAACAAGGAAAATGATAAATGTTAGAGGGAAGTGGAAAAATCAGGATTCTAATAAACTGCTGGTGAAGCTGAGAACTGATGCAACCATTCTGGGGAGTGATCAAGAACTATGCAAAAAGTTTGTATTAGTGTGCATTTTTTATTTATCCAGAAATTACTAGGTCTGTATCTCCCAAAAATTAAAAATAGGAGAAAAGATACTACCTGTACAAAAATATTTATAGATTTTTTGTGGAAACTGAAGGAATGTCCATCAATAGGGGAATGACTAAAAACATTGTGACATATGATTTTAAGGGAATACTATTGTGCCACGAAGTGATGCAAAGTGAAGAGAGCAGAATCAGTTGCACATTGTAACAAAAATAATATATGATGATCATTTGTGAATGAATTAGCTATTATTGGTAATGTAAGTATCCAGGACAAATCCAAGAGACTCGTGAGAAAAAAAGGATATCCATAGCCATAGAAGAACAGAAGGAGTTCAAATGTAAATTAAAACATCCCATTCTTTACTTTATTTCCTCAATGAATTTTTTTCTCTAATGTAGGCAATGTGTATCTTCTTTCACAACATGCAAATCATGGAAATATGTATTGAATGATGAAAATATATACAACCTACATTGCCTTTTTTGCCTTCTTTTGGAAGAAAGGATTAGAGGAGGAAAGAGAACATGGATTTCAAAATGTTAGAAAGCAAATAATAAAAATTGTATTGGCATATACTTTGAATAAAATAAATATAATAAAAATATTTAAATTTATAAAACATAAATTTAAAATTGGGGTCAAAAAGAGACAAAATTTAAACGAAAGAAGAATAATTTTTAGTATGAATAATCACTATTATAGACTATCCTCAGAAAACTTACTGTCTTCAAAAAAACCAATTTAATGTGAAGATAAACCCATAACAAATATTCATAATACAAATATTACATGTAAATATAATTTTATAATATTAATTAAAATATTGTTAAATAAAATGATTTCAAAAGAAACATTTCCCCTACTCTCAAACATTCTAGATTTATTTGGTTCTTTTGAGAAATTTATATTATATCCAAACTGTACTATTATTCTCTCTCTCATTCTGCCTGGTGACCATATTTGAAGTATGGAATAAACTCTCTCCACTTCTTTCCTATAGTTGTTTTTTCCCCATAAAGATCTATCCACCTGTTTCTCACTAGATGAATGTGATTTCTCCCTTCTATTTCTAATAGCTTTTTGTCTAGATTCATCTTTTGTCCTTACCATGTTTTCTCTTTCTTCATACTTATGTGCATGTTTTATTCTCTTTTTTAAGATGCAATTTTTCAAGGACAGGAAATGTTTTGTATTTTTAGTTTTTTATTCACATTCCCCTTCATGTAGTGATTACTTAATGAATGTTTGCTGAATACTACAAACTTGAATATTATTTAAAAAAAAGCCTCCCTAACATTTTTACTTTTAAGAAATAAGCATCTTTGTGGAACATAATGATAGAGTTGTTCATATTTAAAAGGAGAAAAATAATTTGCATCAAATTTTCTAGCAACTTTTAGTCAATGATCTTAAAATCAATTATCTCCTTTCCTTTTTTTCTATATCTCTTTTTCATTAAGAAAAATCTGGGTAGGTGGATAGAGTCAAGGAGTCTATATGAACTTAGGAAAATGTAATCGAATATATTAGAAGCTACCCACCCTGGCCCTACCTTAATGATTCATTCACTTCAACATTTCAGACCCTAACAGCTACAGATCTGGCATTTGGCACTTGAAATGTCCCTCCAAAATCCCCTTCACACCCTCCACCCCCCACCAATGCCATTTCATCAAGACTCTAGAGCAGTAAATTTTAAGGTGTAATTTTGAGATAGGATGGGAGAATTATTTCACCAGACTTAAAAACAGGAGCAATTATAAAGATAAGAATCAGTAAAAAATAAAATAAAATAAAATTTACAAGAACAGGGAACGGAATTAGTTGAGCACCGAACACAGGACATAGAAAGAATTTTGAGAAAGTTTCAGGAAGAATAGAAAAGATTAATGCAAAATGAACATGATAGATTGAGTCAGATAGTGAAGATATAAGAATGGAAATGCAAAATAAGAGAGTTAAAATCACAGAAAAAAAATGTTTTGTTTCAGAGAGAAAAACTTCACTCTGTTATGGTCAAAAGCAATCCAGCCACTTAAAGGGCCAGTGTCTTGAAAATCAGAATGGACCTTGTCTAAAGAAATCAATGAAAGTTTCTACCCAGACACAGTTAGAGGAATTTTTTGAAATTTAAGTTAAATTTCGCCCTCCTTGCCAAAATGTGAAGAAAAAGTAAATGCAGTAGATTATCCTGGGAGAAGACTGGTTTTGAAGCATTCTTTCAAAGTATATGTTAACTATTTGTGTGTGTCTGTGTAACTAAATGTTGCCTGTGTTGTCCTTTGTGACTGTCTTGTCATGTATGCACACTAAAAGGGGGGATTGGGTTTAAAAGAAATCTGTTTACCTTTGTACCCTATCATTCCAGAAAGTGGGATACAGACAGAACAGAAATTGTGTGAGAGATTCAAAAAGAAACATGAATGTTTGAAACTATTAAACTTTAAGACAATCTAAGTGAAAAAAGGAAGAGAAGGGAGATGTGATCCCACAATTTGATTGCATGATGTGTAAGAAAATAAGTGTAAAATGCAGAAGAATTATTATCAGATTTCTTAGAGAACCTGCAATGTAATATGGAGAAACTTCTGTATGATATAAATTTTTGACTTTCAAATGAGAATGTGAAGATGTTCTCTTAACGTATGTGCTGTTGAGTTTAATAACAAGTGGAAATATAATGAACATTGGGTAAGAAGTAGTTTTAAATCTGTTAATCTATAAATGTGGAATGAAATCTGTAACAAAGGTTTAGAATATTGCTAAAGGATTTTTTTCATTTTTAAATAGTAGTAATTGATCAGGATATATGAATTGGACATATGAATTGTTATCAATGTATGCACTATAGATAAGAATGATATCATAGTTTATGGGTAAACATATTTAAATGCAATTTGATGGAATGTAATTTTGGGTAAACAAAAATATGTGAATTTGTACAGTGATCAAAATTAAGTTGTTTGAGATAGGACATTATTTAAAGATATGACATGTAAATTAGGTAAATGATGATGCCATTGATAAAGGAGATTGATAAAAGCAGGTGACAGAATACCTGGTAGAAGTTAAGTTTAGGGAAGGCAGAAGTAAAGTGTAGAATGTGAAAGAGGTACAGGATAAACATATGAAAGATATAAGATGAAGAGACTTTAATGAAATAAGGGGGCTCTTTCTGAGAGCCAGAGGACAGACATGTATGAAAAATGTATGTAGGTATGTGAAGGTGTCAGAAAGGGGAAAAATAGAGTATTTGGATTTTGTTTTAAGAAGAAGTTTGAAGGGGAAAAAAGTAAATGTTTTTGAGATTAAATTTTTTAAAATAATGATGTTGAAAAAACAAGTAGAAATCAGTGAGAGAATGTTGCGTTGAAAAATTAAGGAAACGTTAACTGGCATTATTAAAGTCCACTTGAAACTTGTGGAATTTTTAATTAAAATTCATTAGGAGAAATGTAATATGAAGGTTTTAAAACATGAAAGTTTTATGATGAATAAAGAGGTAAAAAGATAAAGTTGCAAGTAATTAAAAGTTATTTTTTCCTCACTTCCCAAGTTATGTAAACAAATCAGGAGATGAAGACATAATAAAATAGAAATAACAGCTTTGATATAATGCTTCTAAGGAGTTAATAAACTTTCTGCAAATTTATTAACACTTTCCTGTCACACAGAAAGAGAAAAGATGTCTAATTACGATTCATTGGAATTCAAGAACTAAAATAGCAAAAGAGGGAATAAAGGAAAAATTTTGGAATGTTTTAAAAAGTTAGCTAAAAATACAAAGCAATTTATTTATGTTGTATATCAGAATTCTATTTTTCAATGTATGGTAAGAATTGACAAAAAATGAAATTGAAGAATTTCACACTAATGAATTGTTTGAAATGTATAAAAAGTATTTGATAAGAAGCCCAAAGCCTGATACTAAAGTTCCCTGTTGGCCACTTTTCCCCCTCCCTCTTCACAGCCCTCCTACCAAAGAAGATAAAGGGAAGATAAAGCTCTGTCAGAAGTTTGTGAAGTGAAAAGAAAAGGATTTACTAATGACAAACCAATCTAATTACTTATTGGAAAAGGATTCCACTATTAACTTTAATGTATAGGAGTCCACATGAATTTTAAATGATATCCCAATGATTTTTTACAAGGTAGTCTAAGCTATTAATTTTTCGGGGGAGAATAAAACTGTTTCATCACTCTCTCTCCTTGCCAAGAAGAAGGGCCAAACTACTAAGCTCTGAGTATTCACAGAGGGAAGTGGATTCATTATAGGTAGGGTTAAAATAATTTTAATTATAATTTAAGACTGGAAGACAAAGTATATTGTAAGTAAGGCAAATATAAATAGGTATAGAATGAAAATATACAAAATTGGCATTTATTTTATAGAGAATTTTAAAGAGAAGAATATTCAGGTTTTAGATAATCTTGAAGTAAGATTTTTTTAGAAACCATTAGAATGAGTAAGCAAAAAATTAGAAGCTCTTTTAAAAATTATGGGAAATGAATGAAATTGGAACATTAAGAATGGGTTTTCTTTCAACTGTAATATGTAGAATGTTTTATCATTTATGAAAAAAAGGTTTATGGGATTCATACCTAATATTGCTGTGAGCTTGGAATTCAAGGATGGCTGATAAATGAACCATTTGAAGAGAATAAGAATATACTCAGAGGACAAGTGAAAATCCTTGTAGGAAGTCAAGAAGATGACCTCAGTCTGAAACTGAGGTAGACTCCTTTTGACTTGATAAGGCACACTGGATACTAATGTTCTCTGAGTGAAATAGTTATGGCATGATTAAGTGATAGCTCTAACCTGTCTGTGAAATCAGTGTTAAACTACTCAATCCATGTCCTTGAAACAAGTGTGGAAAATTGAAAATCTTTATCTTTTCCCATGCCTTTACTCTGTGGTGAAATTCCTAAAATTAGCACAAAATAAAAATTGTGAAATAAGAGTTTCCATTTTTTAAACAAGTAAAACTGACTAGTAAAGGAATATCAGAACTACTTAAGTGATGACTCTAGACATATGAGATTTTGATAATAAGCAATTGAGATTACTCAGGAATAGGTAAAACTAGTTTAAAAAGAAGTCAAATTTGAACTTTCGATTATAGATTATGACCTCTGGAATTTTTTATGTCTCTTACAGAACCTGAAATAGAACTTAATTTATAAAATGTTAGTTTTGCAAAATAATTTTTGTTAATAGGAGGATCCCCCTCAAAGATTTTTCAAACAACCTGGAATAGGATCTGAGTCAAGATGAAGAAATCTCTGAAGATGAATATAAAGAAGAAGATGAAGAGTATCCAACTAAGTTTAATATATGTTATTAATTGTAATTGTGACTGAAACATGCTGTTGTGCTTCATGGACACTAAGTTCTGCAGGGTCCCTCTAATATTATGATGTTGAAAAGCAGTAAGTCTCAACTTAAATAAAAGGGTGGTAGATTTTGAAACTGATTTCATGTTTAATCTATGAGACAAAGAGACCTCTGCACATTATGAATAATGCATCTTTATAAAAATAAAATAGAGGATTTGTGTGGAGTAAAAAATTATAATTAACAGCACATTATTCACAATTATAGTTAGCATTAGGATTAATGGTATTATTGATAATTTCTGATCAATTTTCCCTGTAACTCTTCTTCTTTGATTAGCTCAGCTTGGCTTTCTTAGGGGAGAGAGATAAGAAGACTATCTCTATGTAACAAGCAGTAGACACAACCTCTCCTTGAAGTGAATAGAACCTTACCCCATCCAAGTCCTTTCCAACTTATTGATTGTGCTGTATTATAGCAGAACCTTTTGGCTTTTCATCTGTAGATTATTAAGGTAAATTATAATATTTTTTTCTAGCTCTAATTTTTATTTTGTATATCTTCTATTAACTTTCCCCAAATCATGTCCTTAAGTTTTCTTTTTTTTTTAATTGCACATAATAATAACTAAAATATACTGGTTTTATTTTCTGTTTGTATATATTTATTTACATTTGTCTTTTACAATCTGATGATGACCAATAGGATTTCAGGACTCTAAAAGTTTTTAATATGGTGGCATAATTTTTTTCTTTTTAATAATGTTTATATAATGAAAAATAATTCATTTCATACCCAAAGAGGAATTGCTATTCAAATGTAAATTTTGATAATTATCAGCACATTTATTATTAACACGCATTCACATTTTATACATAATACATGTATTAGGAAAAACTTTTTTAGGAATATTCAAGGGGAGTCCCTTTCTCCAGTCCTCTACTAAATTTCAGTCATTATTACCTTCTGACTGTGTCCTGTTTGTTAACAGTACTTTTTTTATTGAGATTTGAACCTAAAACCCACTAAATAAATAAAACCCACATGAAAAGACAGTCATCTCCTCAGGCCTGTTCCTCTTAATATTCTCAAAATAAAAGGGATTTTTAATTTAATGGGGTCTGTGAACTCAGATGGAAAAAATCATTTTTATATCATTTCATATTTCAATATAGTTGAATTTCTTTTACATATCGTACATTTCATCTTGGGCACTCAAATATATTATTCTAAGAAGATATTTGGAGATTTTATGAGATTTCTAAAGGAGTTTATGATATAAAGAGTTAAAAACATCAGTAGGTACTCTGAAGGATTAGTCAGCCAATACTTCATCCCTCCATTGAGTTGAAAAACTGTGAACTCATGGCATCCTATGAAATGTTATACATATAATGGAGTTGTCTACTGTTTATTTAATCTTTCTTTAGACTTGGTGAGATCTCCAAAAGCAGCTGGCATTATCAATGCTTCCTGTAAATCCAAGTGGAAATAATGTCAGCAATAGAAGCAAAAGCAAACTTCCCAAGAGGAAAAGAGTGAGGGAAAACAGAGAAAAGCAGAGGAACAGAGAGATTTAGGGAAATTTAAGAACCTTTTTGGCAATGTTTCATATGTAATCACTGAAAGGAAAATGTAAAATAGCTGAAGAACAGTCCTGTTGCAATTGTCCTAACATGGTTTAAGCACTTTGAAGAAAGTGGAGACAGGGCTTTTCCATACTCTTTCTCTAATTTAGCCTTGATTCCTAAAACATAGAGAAAATAGAGAAATAAAACCAAATAGTACCAAAATCCCTAACTTCATCTAGTTAACAAGAATTTACCTTGTGATAAGTACTAAGCTAAGCACTTGGAATAAAAATATTAGCAAAAAAAAAGGCAATCCATAGTAATATTCTTGAGGGACAGACAACATAGAAAAGGAAACTGTAAAGCCTGAATAGGGGTCAGTAAGAAAAGCACTCATTTCAAAATATGTAAGAGAATTCAAAATGTAACTTATAGAGAAATTAAGACCTAGTATGGGATCCCTCCTTTAATTAAAGATTCTATCAGAGGATAGGATTACAAATCTAAAGGTGACTTCCAAGTTGTGATTTATAGAGTTGAAGTGATCTTCCAGGATTAAGAGGTTTGGCGGACATGGCAGAGAAGTCTATAGGAGGGCTGTCTAGTGAGAATATTAACACAAACAAATTAAATACTAACAAAAAGTCTACAATATCATATTAATTAGATTATACACTATTACAAGGTAAGAATTTTACTGTTGTATGGGGCTGGTTTAATAAAAGGAAAATTATATGATAGGAAAAATATTAAAAACATGGTTATATGACTAGATACTGGAAAGGTGGCTTTTTTACACAACTCATTAGTAAACCAACAATAATTTAATATCAATTTACTATGTATCAAGTGTTATGCTAGAGATACAAATAGGAGTATAAAGAAAGAGAGTTCTGACACTTTAGAAAATTATATTCTAATAGGATAAGGGAACACATTAAAGGGGAAATGCAAAGTTGAACAGAAAATAAGAAAGAGGTATCCATTTAGTGACATTCTCTCTCAAAGATTGGCAAAGTTCAGAGATTCAAAAATGACTGGTTTAGAACCTTAACAATTTTTAGGGTTGGCAAAAGAGCTCACCTTTGGGAGAAGAAGTTCATAAGAGTGAAGTGAAGAGGCAGCTAAGTCATGATGGTGAAATGTGTAAAATGATGATAGTTGTGTTTTAGGACTTTCCCTAAAATGGGTGTTCTAGAAATGAGATTAGGAATTAGAGGAGTATATTCAGAACAGAGTGAGGAAGGAGCTGAGTCATGGTGGTAAAGTCTGGAGAAAGTACATTTATATAGAGAGCTTTAATTAATATAGTAAGTAATACCCATTTGAAATACAATAAGCAATATTACATCTGATGAACAAATTCTAGAAACACTTCTGATAAGAGCAAAAGGAAAGCAAAGATCTCCATTATTACTATTAAAAATCAGGTAGTTCCAGAAATGCTAACTATTACAATGAAATAAAAGGAATTTGAGGGAATAAACATAGGCAAAAAAGGTAAGAAAACCTTTTTTTGCAGATGATATGAAAATTTACTTAGAAAAACCTAGAGAAGCAACTAAAAATTAATTTAAATTGGAGGGAGAATTGGTACATGACTTTCTGTTCACAGATCATTGTGTACTCAATGAAGCTTCTGAAATTGAGATGGAAGAGTATGGATCACTTCTCTGCTATTTATGCTAATTTTGTCCTAACAATTAGCAGAAGAAGAAAGGTTCTCCACAAGCCAGCACTACATCATTCATATATTCAGTTACAGTAGAAAATTTTTGAAGACTGTGGATAAGTTCACTTAACTTGGTAGAATACTTTTCAAGAATATATACATACATGATAAAGTTGATGCATGAATTGCCAATGTTATCTTAATATTTGGGAGACTTTGAAGGAAAGGGTAGTGTGTGGTGAAAGTGAAGGGAGGAAGGCATGGATTGTAGGATGGATGGGAGAAAGGAGAGAGGAAGGTAGAGGAAGGGAAAGGAAGGTAGTGGGCCCAGCCACAGCAGGAGGAAATTGACCAGAGCCCTCAAATGAATGATCAGAATGCAACTTTAGGGTTTGAATAACTTCCTTTTATTTTAATTAGAAAGGGAAAGGTCTAGGGACAACTAGGAGGTAGGAAGAAAGGGAAAAAGGCACCAAGAGAGAAATCAGGGTTCAGGGTAGAGAGAGCTAGCAGGTCGAGAGAGTCCAGTCAGCCTCCAAGGTCAAGAGAGGGAAAAGGCGTCAAACTTTCCCTTTTATACTTTCCCTGACACCTCCCCCAAAGGAAGTGGAAGGTGTCAAGGGAAGTTGTAGCAGAGAGAGTCCTGGGAGTTGTACTTCTCTGAAAAACTTTGGTATTGATTGTGAGACATTTAAGACACTACCACAGAATCACTCAGTACTGCCTGCCTATATCAAAGAAGATTCTGTGCTCTAGGAACAAAGCAGAATTGCAGTAACTCAAAACAAATGTGAGATGAGAAAACTTAGAGACATCTCCATCCCAACAATCTTTAGGGGCTATTTGTACCCAACTTGTAGTACACTCTTTTGACTTGTATTGGTATAATCAGTCACCAAAAAACACAAGTTACATTGATCCTGACATTTATGTCAATATCAGCAAAGTGATATTGGAGCAATAGGTAAGAAACTTCTTTCTAAATTTATAGAAAAAATTTATAGAAAACAGAGTAGAAGACAAAAATCTAGTGAAAGTAATAGTGAAGAGGTAGGAATGCGGCATTATCGATAGAACCTGACAATTCATTGCCAACAAGTAAATCAATTTGTGTGTGTGTTTTGTTTATGGAACTACATTACAACATAGAAAGATACATGAAATGGGAAAGGGGAACCAATGTGAAACAGAAGAAAGAAAGGTGTACCAGAATCAAATAAAAGGCTAGCAATGAAGTCAATGTGGAGAAGGGATGGTTGGGAGGGAGGGAGAGAACATGCAGCACAAAATGTTCAAAAACAGTTATTAAAACTATACATATATGTAATCTGGGAAAAATAAGGCTTGAACAAAACTAAAAGAAAAAGGAGATCCAGAAGAGTTACTTTAAAAGTGGGGGTTGCTTCTTTCTAAAAAGAGGTGGTTTGTGAAAGGAGATGTTTTCCTTGAACTGGGTGTGGTCACAGTATTTGGTGTTTTAAAGGCTGCTCTTCTTGTTTGGAGGTGGAGTTGGAACTCATGGGGAGGAGTAGTATCTGGGAAAGTGTGAGAGCATGGAGATTTCCATGAAAATGTGGAAAATATGTAAGAAGATAAGGGTACAGATTAGTGGTAAGTTACATAACCAAGAAGGTGGTAGGAGAGATGCTTTATACAGAGGAAGTGTTCTCTCTGACACTTTCAATAATTGGCATTGTTCTAAGAATGAAGCACAATGATAAAGGTGAATCTATAATACAAGTTATACAAGGCAGAGGGAGAAAGGAAATAGAGCAATACAATGGAAGATTTTATTGCATAAAGTATACAGTGAAAAAAGAGAGACCATATAATCATAGAGGTAATGAATCAAATAATGAGGTAGTAGACAGAAGGGAAGAATGGATAAAGAAAAGAGTAACAAAAACACTTTTGGGAAAGGTATGCAAAAAATGAAATAAAAAAGTGTTTAGACTATTTAAAGGGAAGGAGAGGAAGAGGGAAATGTATTTGAGTATCCGAGAGGAAAAAAATCAGGAAGGAAGAAAAGTTACTAAGGAGCAAAACCCCAAAGAAAAAGGGATAACAAATGAGAGGAGAGGAGCAGAGGTAAGGGAAAGAGTCAGTGGGAATAGGGCCACCTTAAGGTAAAGAACTGATGGAATATAGGACTGTAGTTACAGAAGAAGAGGAAAAATATATTGAGAGTAAAAAAAAAGCAATATTAGACTTAGAAGGAAGAAAAACTTTAAATGACACTGGATTAAACAATTAAGTAAAACAAATTAGTAATTAAATAATGAAAAAAATCCTACAAAATGTTGATTTCAAAAACCACAATTAGAAAACAAAATATACACAAAATGAAAATAAGGAAATTTTTGTAAAAATTACTTTGCATTAAATGAAATAGAAAAAAACAAAAGGAATTATAATCTTGCTATCTGACAAAGCAAAAAGAAATTTTAAAATAAAAAATAATTTTTAATTAAAAATATTTTTTAATAAATTTAAATTTTTTTTAAAAAAGCAAAGATACCATATTATTCTGAAAGGAAACATAAACAGTAAACCAATAAGACTCATACACTTAAAAACACTAAAAGTCTTAATATCCAAATTAATTAAAAAAAACTAATTGAGTTAAAGGGAGAAATAGTAATACAGTAGCAACAAGAGACTTCAATATCCCTCTCTCAGTTTCAGTTATCTAAAACAGAGGGGATTAAAGGGGAAATATAGAATGAACAAATGATTGGACAAAATAAAATTTAAGGACTAAGACCATCTTCTAAATGGGGCAGCAAAGAAACATTGCAAACAAATGTAAAAAGGCAAAAAATAGTTCACTTATCCTCTGCAAATTACAAAACAATAAAAATATTAATTAATTAATGAACCACACACAAAAGATACTCACTTAAGCAGAGACTTAACAATGAAATCCTAAATAATGACTAAGTCAAAGAACAAATAATAGAAGCAATTGTGAATTTTGTAAAAGAAAATGAGGGCTGAGAGGAAGAATCAGTTTTAAAACATAATTTATCACCTCAGACACTTCCCAGTTGTGTAACACTGGGCAAGTCACTTGACCCCCATTGCCTACCCTTACCATTCTTCTGCCTTGGAGCCAATACTCTGTATTGACTCCAAGATGGAAGGTAAGGGTTTAAAAAAAATAAGAACAAATCATAATTTATCAAAATGGAAAAATAATGAATTAATGGCTTAATTATATTTAATTATAAAGTTACAAAACAAACAAAGCTAAAAATAAGCACAAAATGTCATAGTAAAATTAAGGGGGAAAGTAGATAAGTTAAAAACAAAAAAAGGAGAAATTGTAAATAAAACAAAAAGCTGTTTATTTTAAAAGATTAATAAGATTGACAATCTGCATCTAATCTAATTTTAAAGACCAGAAATTCAAATGAATAAAATAACAAATAAACATGGTAAAATCACAACAAAACCAGAAGAAATAAAAGGAGAAATTAGAACATGCTATGAACAGTTATATACTAAAAAAACTGAGAAAACAAAAATAGTTAATTATCTTTAAAAAGTATTAAATACCCAAACTATCAGAAGACCAGTTAGCAATGTAAAGTAACCCTGTCTCAGAAAACAAAGTCAATGTAGCTATGAAAAAAACTACCAAAGTAGATGGGCTGGAAACTCCTATTCAGATGTTTACATTCTACATATCATACTTTATAAAAAAAAAAAAAAAAACACTTACTATCCATACTTCACAAATTTATCTCAAAAAGTAAGAATTATTGAGAATATAATATAAGAATCATTTTATGAAATAAAGTCCTACATCCTAAACCAGGGAAAGACAAGACACAAAGAAAAAATTATAGGCCAATATCATTAATGAATATTGACTTAAAAACTTAAACAAAATGTAATCAGACTATAGCAATTAACCAAAGAATCATTCCTCATGACTAAGTGATATTTATACCAGGGATGAAATGATGGCTAAATTTTAGAAGAAAAAGATTAAAGTATCATTAATTTTATTAAAAAGCAAATATCCAAAATTAATTGATCTTCACAATAGATATAGGAAAAGTCTTTGACAAAGAAGTACACTCTTTCATGATACAAACAATATGAAATATAGACAAATAAAATAATTTATATTTTAAAAATCTATTTAAAAAAGAAGAATCATATGCAATAAGAGTAAAAAATATTCCAATAAATATGGGAACAATATTATTATGGTTTGATATAGTTCTGGAAATGGTAGCTCCAGTAATAAGAAAGAACAAAATTAAAGCATAAAGATATGTGTGTAAAGAGGAGATTTTAAAAAAATTTCCATTTGTCAATAAGTAATCAGCAAAACTATTGGTTGAGAGAAGTAATAGCTTTTTTTTTTTTAATAATCCTTACCTTCCATCTTAGAATAAATACTGTGTATTGGTTCCAAGGCAGAAGAGCAGTAAGGGTTAGGGTTTGGGGGTTAAGATAGCTAGGAAGTGTCTGAGACCAGATTTGAACCCAGAACCTCTAAGCCTGGATCTCAATCCACTGAGCCACCCAGCTACCCCTGGCAAGTAATAGCTTTGACAAAGTTGCAGATTACAAAATAAATCTTTAAAAATCAACATTTCTATGTAATAATACCAAAACATAAGATATAATTGAAAAGGAAATCCAATTCCATCTAAGTACATAATATATGAAGTATCTGAAAATCAACCTAACAAAGCACACAAAAGACTTGTATTTATTGCAGTTTTGCAGGAATCCATCTTGGACAAACTGTTGGGGGTTCATATTTTGGAATTCCAAGAGCTGGCATGAGTTGGCATGAGGCTGGAAAAGACCTATTAGAGCACCCCTATAAATAGAAGCTCAGTCCTAAGCCAAGTGACTTAAGTTGTGAGTTAAGGTGGAAGGCAAAGGGTGGAAAGGAAACCTCTCCAGTCAAATTCAAAAGCTGTTTCATAAGCCAGGATTATCTGTTACTCTTTAGGGACAGTTACCCAGGTTCTTTCATCATATACTGCTAACAGTGAATAAACTAATATCATCACCCAGATCATTTTATAACATCATCAAGAAGACCACTACTGAAGATCTACAAATAGTACAAATCTAGTCAAGTCAAACTCAAACAGCTAGCAACTTGAAATAGTCCCTTGGTTGCCAAGCCAACCAGCTGGCAGCTTCCATTTGTGGCTTCCTTCTGGGGATTGCTTAAGATTTGTTATTTAGTTAGCTCAGTTTATCCCTTAAAACCTCTCTCCTGATCCCAATTTCCCTTAAGCCTGATTCAACCCTTAATCATTCCTGTTATCATCTATTAAATTAGTTACTGAGTAATAAGATCTGTCTTTTGACCTGATTCACCAGCTTCAAAATTCTCTCAGTGAAGGGTAACAGTTAAGATTCTGTTTTCACTGGGAGACTTAGGCTGAACAACAACATTTGTTCATCCTCAACATCAATATAATTAAAATCTCCTAGTTTTCATCACAATTAGATTGGATTAATCTTTATCATTTAGAAGTTAATATATCTGTATCATCAAAAGATACAGATCACATCTTGTCAGTTAAAAGGTTTCTATTCACTTCCTTAGTGAGAGAGTAAGGGGAGGAGCTGTCCATCTACGAAAATAAGCAGGCTGGTGATTACAAATATCTTTTCGCAGTTTTCAGTTCCTGCTTTTTACAAGATTCAATTACAAAGTGATGCTTAATGAAATAAAGAACAACTTAAATAGCTAGAGGAATATTCAGTGCTTATGGCTAGATTGTGTCAATATAATAAAAATAACAAAATTAATTTACACTTTTAATGCTATGCCAATCAAATTATGAAGTGGATTTTTCATAATATATGATAAAATAATAATAATATTAAATTGGAAAAACAAAAGACTTGAAAAGAAGTAGGATCAAAGGGCAAATAGCACTTCAAGGAAGAATAAGGAAGAAGAAAGGAAGAGGGGAGAAGAGGAATTAATTCCTCTATAAATATTCCTCTTTAAATAGTGAGTCATTTTACAAGCACTTATAATTATAAGACCTAGTCAAGTCTATCAATGAAAAATCTACTTAAAGAAAACCAATTAGCAAATATGAAATAATTTAAGAAAAAATTATAATCAGAATTATACTAAATACATATTTTTCAGATTGTCAATTGTTCAACAATTTATAGTTTTTTTTTAATATTTTCTTTTTTTAGAAAAAGTTTCCATGGTTACATGATTCATGTTTTTACTTTCCCCTTCAACCCACCCCATATCCAATGCACATTTCAACTGGTTTTAACATGTGTCATCACTTATTTCCATATTATTGATAGTTACATTGGTGTGGTTGTTTCAAGTCTACATCCCCAATCATGTCCACATCAACCCATGTGTTCAAGAGTTATTTTTCTCCATGAGTCCTGAAAACTTCCAGTTAAGATGGCGGCAGAGTAAGGAGCAGCTGCTCGATCTCTCCTAACCGAAGCACACAGGACTCCTCAAGGGGACATAAAAACCAACCCAGACGAACAAAGGAACCCCACAACAGGGCGCAGCATTGAAGGTACACAGAATCGGGGCATTTCCAATCTATAAAGGGGTGAAACAGCTCTCACTAAAATGCGAGAGGAAGAAGCCCCTCCACCCCCCCACACACACACCACGCACAGCGCCAAGGCCAATGCACAAGAGTGAAAACAGCATTGGGGCAACCAGTAAATCACTAGCAGCCCCTGGGCTTGTACCTGTGAGCTGCCAGACATGGGACCCCAAGTGGCTGGGGGGACACATGGACTTTCCAGAGCATATACGCGGGTGAAGGCTCTGCCCCAGGCGGAATAAAGAACTCTAACTCAGGGACTTTCTACAGCATCTTGCAGGGGTGAAGGCTCTGCCCCAGACGCAAATAAAGATCTATAAAGCAGGGACTTTCCCCAAGCGTATGCGCCCGTGAAGGCAGTGCCCTAGACATGAATAAAGATTTCCAGCACAGGCTACTACATCGAATGAGGACCTGGTACAGACAGGAGCGAGGCTGTGGAAGCAGCCCCCTAGACTGCTGAAGGAGCCTCGGGCAGAGGGGCAGAACGGGGACTACCAGGAGGCCTGACCCCAAGGACAAGAAGAACTGAGACATTGGAAGCTTAGAAAGCACAAGCAGACTCTGAGTGTGAAGACAAAGCAGAAAATGGGCGGGGCTAATAATGGCAAGCCATAGGGAAGCCCAGAATAAAAAGATTACCAATGAAAACTCTGGAACACTCCACAACTTTTACACAGAGAAAATCCAGACAACAGAGGAGGAAATAAAATAATCAAACCTCCCCAAAAAAATGAAGGCTGGTCACAAGCTATTGAAGAGTTCAGGACCTGATGGATTCAGAAGTGAATTCTATCAGACATTTAAAGAGCAACTAATCCCAATACTATACAAATTATTTGATATGATAAGCAAAGAAGGAGTCCGACCAAATTCCTTTTATGACACAAATATGATACTGATCCCAAAGCCAGGTAGACCAAAAACAGAGAAAGAAAACTATAGACCAATCTCCCTAATGAACATAGATGTTCAAAAATCTTAAATAGAATATTAGCAAAGAGACTCCAGCAAGTACTTAAGAAGATCATCCACCATGATCAGGTGGGATTTATACCAGGAATGCAAGGCTGGTTCAACATTAGGAAAACCAGCCACATAATTGACCATATCAACAGTCTAACAAACAAAAATCACATGATTATCTCAATAGATGCTAAAAAAGCCTTTGACAAAATACAGCATCCATTCCTATTGAAAACCCTGCAAAGTATAGGAATACACAGACCTTTCCTAAAAATAATAAACAGTATATACTTAAAACCATCAACAAGCATCATATGCAATGGGGATAAATTAGAAGTCTTCCCAATAAGACCAGAAGTGAAACAAGGATGCCCATTATCACCTCTATAATTCAACATAGTACTAGAAACACAAGCAATAGCAATGAGAGAAGAAAAAGAAATTGAAGGTATCAAAATAGGAAAAGAGGAGACTAAGCTATCACTCTTTGCAGATGATATGATGGTCTACTTAAAAGATCCCAGAGAATCAACTAAGAAGCTTGTAGAAATAATCAACACCTTTAGCAAAGTTGCAGGATACAAAATGAATGCATATAAATCATCAACATTTCTATATATTTCCAACACATTAGAGCAGCAAGAGGTAGAAAGAGAAACACCATTTAAAATCACCCTAGACAGTATAAAATTCTTAGGAATCCATATACCAAAACAAACACAGGAATTATATGAAAACAACTACAAAACACTTTCCAAACAAATAAAACTGGATCTAAACAATTGGAAAGCCATTAATTATTCATGGGTAGGACGAGCTAACATAATAAAAATGAACATTCTACCCAAATTAATTTACCTATTTAGCTCCATACCTATCAAATTACCAAAAAAATTCTTTATTGAATTAGGAAAAACTATAACAAATTTCATTTGGAATAACAAAAGATCAAGAATATCAAGGGAAATAATGAAAAAAATGTGAAGGAATGGGGCCTAGCAGTACCACATATTAAACTATACTATAAAGCAGCAGTCATCAAAACAATATGGTACTGGCTAAGAGATAGAAAGGAGGATCAGTGGAATAGACTTGGGGTTAATGACATCAGCAAGACAGTCTATGATAAACCCAAAGAGCCCAACTTTTGGGACAGGAATCTACTATTTGACAAAAACTGCTGGGAAATTTGGAAAACAATATGGGAGAGATCAGGTTTAGATCAACTTCTCACACCCTACACCAAAATAAATTCAGAATGGGTGAATGACCTGAATATAAAGAGGGAAACTATAAATAAGCTAAGTGAACACAAAATAGTATACCTATCAGATCTCTGGGAAAGGAAAGATTTTAAAACCAAGCAAGAGTTAGAGAAAATTACAAAATGTAAATTAAATGGTTTTGATTATATCAAGCTAAAAAGCTTTTGTACACGGGGGCAGCTGGGTGGCTCAGTGGATTGAGAGCCAGGCCTAGAGACGGGAGGTCCTAGGTTCAAATCTGGCCTCAGACACTTCCCAGCTGTGTGACCCTGGGCAAGTCACTTGACCCCCATTTCCTACCCTTACCACTCTTCTGCCTTGGAGCCAATACTCAGTATTGACTCCAAGAGGGAAGGTAAGGGTTTAAAAAAAATGCTTTTGTACAAACAAAAACAATGTAGTCAAAATCAGAAGGGAAACAACAAATTGGGAAAAAATCTTTATAACCAAAAACTCTCCCAGAGGTCTAATTACTCAAATATACAAGGAGTTAAACCAATTTTATAAAAAATCAAGCCATTTCCCAATTGATAAATGGGCAAGGGGCAGGAATAGGCAATTTTCAGATGAAGAAATCAAAACTATCAATAAGCACATGAGAAAATGTTCTAAATCTCTAATAATTAGAGAAATGCAAATCAAAACAACTTTGACTTACCATCTCACATCTAGCAGATTGGATAAAATCAGAGCAGGGGAGAGTAATTAATGTTGGAAGGAATGTGGCAAAATTGGGACATTAATGCATTGCTGTTGGATTTGTGAACTGATCCAACCATTCTGGATGGCAATTTGGAACTACACCCTATGAGCGCTAAAAGAATACCTGCCTTTTGAGCCAGCAATAATATTGCTGGGTTTGAACCCCAAAGAGATCATAGATGAAAAGACTTACAAAAATATTTATAGCCATGCTTTTTGTGGTGCCAAAAAACTGGAAAACAAGGGTATGTCATTCAATTGGGTAATGGCTAAACAAATTGTGGTATATGCTGGTGATGGAATACTACTGTGCCCAAAGGAATAATAAACTACAGGAATTCCATGTGAACCTGAAAGATCTCTAGGAATTGATGCAGAGTGAAAGGAGCAGAGCCAGAAAAAAATTGTAAACAGAGGCTGATACACTGTGGTAAAACAGAATGTAATGGACTTCTGTACTAGCAGCAATGCAATGACCTAGGACAATCTGGAGGGACTTATGGAAGAGAATGCTACCCATATTCAGAGAAAGAACTATAGAAGTGGAAATACAGGAGAAAAATAACTTTTTTAAACATTTATTAATATTCATTTTTGACCTGTTTACATGCTTCATACCCCTACTTTCCCCTTCACCCCCAACTCTCCTCCCACCCATGGCCGACGCACATTTCCACTGGTTGTGATTTGTGTCCTTGTTCAGGGCCTATTTCCATATTGTTGTTAGTTGGATTGGTGTGGTAGTTTCGAGTCTACATCCCCAATCATGTCTGCCTCAGCCCATTCATTCAAGTAAGTGTTTATCTTCTATGATTCCTCTCCTGCAGATCTTCCTTTGAATGTGGGTAGCGTTCTTTACCATACATCCCTCAGAGCTGTCTTGTGTCATTGAATTGCTGCTGGTACAGAAGTCCATTACATTCGATTTTACCATAGTATATCAGTCTCTGTGTACAGTGAAGCAACAGTTTGTTGCTTCCCTTCTGATTTTGGTTGCATTGTTTTTGTTTGTACAAAGCCTTTTCAATTTAATATAATCAAAATTATTTATTTTACATTTTGTAATTTTTTTAACTCTTGCTTGGTTTTAAGATTTTCCATTTCTCATAGATCTGACAAGCATACTATTCTGTCTTGACTTAATTTACTTATAGTTTACTTCTTTATATTCATGTCATTCACCCATTCTGAATTTTTCTTGGTGTGTGTGTGTGATGTTCATCTAAACCTAATCCCTCTCATATTGTTTTACAATTTTCCCAACAGTTTTTGTCAAATAGTGGATTTTTGTACCCCAAAATGGGCTCTTTCCATTTATCATACATTGTTTTGCTGATATCACTTGCCCCAAGTCTATTCCACCGATCATTTTGTGTCTTAGCCAGTACCATATTGTTTTGATTACCACTCCTTTATAGTATAGTTTAATATCTGGTACTGCTAGGCCACCATCTTCACGTTTTTTTTCATTTTTCCCTCAATATTCTTGATCTTTTGTTCTTCCAAATGAACTTTGTTATATTTTTTCTAATTCAGTAGAAAAGTTTACATAAATATTTTATAGAATTATTCTTTTATATTGAATTCTCATAACCAAAATGAGTATTTGATATTTGCCAACTTTGTGATGATAGTCTTTTCCATACCTTTCCAGATTGTCAAATGATCCTGTTGCCAAACCTATACTCAAAGACTTTCCATCTATATAGTAACTACAAAAACTTGAAATCTATTGGTAAAACCTAGAACCCAGTATGAACATTAGTTGAACATTATAGCTAAAATTTTATTTGCATTTCAAGATGGGTCCTTTAAATATGGATA
>NC_058130.1:299212890-299333566 GCF_016433145.1 Gracilinanus agilis | reverse complement strand
CATGGGTCAGGGTGGACATGATTGAGGGTGTGGACTCGAAACTACCACACCAATGCAACTACCAACAATTTGGAAATTGGTCTTGATCAAGGACACATGACAAAACTAGTGGAAATGCGCATCGGCCATGGGTGGGTGGGGGTTCAGGAGGGGGGGTTGAAGGGGAAAGGTGGAGCATGAATCATGTAACCATGTTAAAAATGAATATTAATAAATGTTAAAAAAATAAAATGAAATGAAAAAATATAATCATATGAAAAAATGTTGTAAAAAAAAGTTTTCTTTCCTCACTCTAATTATCTTCTAAGTCATACTGCCTTAATTAATTGGCCATAAAACATGAACAATTATCAAAAAAATAGCACACTATTAATAAGCCCCCCAAAATTGATACACGCTATCAACAATAAATTTTACAAATTAAAGCAATGTTTCAAATGATAAAATATAGAAATTGTCAGTATTGGGTGCATTTCTAGAATGCAGGTAATTCTCTTGATTTTCACTTTTATGAATGTTTTCAATATGTTATTATGTTAATAGATAAATAGTTTCACAAAAAATAACATGTAGTTTTTGTTTATTTCTCTTTTTGAGGTGAAAATTACATAGATTTCATGTATCCTGTCAATCTTCTTTTTTTATATTCTGAGTTATTTGAATTTTTAAACTTCCTTTTTCACAGAATCAGAGAATTGGATAGTTCAATAAATCCTTAGAGACATTTAATCCAATCTATATAGGAAATGGATTCCCATGACAACATACTCTGTATACATCTTACATAAGTGTAGAGTGTCTTTCTAATTAGAGTGTAAACTATTTGAGAGAAGAGACTTTCTTTTGCCTTTTTTTTTATTTCCAATTTTTAGACTGGAGTTCAGCACATAATGAGTGCCTATGGACTGTCTACTGTGAACTGTTCTCTTCCCTTCTGCACTAAAATGCTTTAATAAGGTTCCAGTACTATTTTACTTTTCACTCAGTCTTAGCTGCTGTGATGAATATTTTTCAGCCAATCTGAAAGTAAATAGAGGCAAACTCCAAGCAAAAACAGGTTTATTGAGAAAGACCAGTGTTCTCTCAGTAAAACTGGGTCCTTAGCCTTCTTTACACCTAAGACATTTAAATGTGAGTTTCCCATTCTTTATAATACCCTAAGATATATGTATTTTAGGAAATTACATTCTACTGTACATGATCCAACCATAAAGTCAGTGAAGGTAACTCCTTCTGACTGCTGCATTTATCAATCCCAACCAGGAACACAGCATGTAAACAATTATGTACATATAAATTGTGCACATAGAAGTGCCAAATTTGGGTAAACATAAAGTTGTAAGCTTCAAAATTATTATGCAATATATCCAAAGTATTATATTTAACAAGATTTATTAATAACTGTCATAAAAAGCTAGAGTAAAAATCCCACTTTCCCAGATGAGCACCCAGAAAAACAGAGAGAGAGGAGTTACAGAACTACATAAACAATGTAGTAAATATACACATAAATGAAAAGGGAAAAGGAATTTTGGGATGAGGAAAGAATTCTGGGAGATGGAGTCCAAGGGTTCAAGATTTTTTTCTAATTATACAAAGGAAAAGTAATACCTTTGGGAGAGAGGAAAAGTACTAAAAATGGGAGAGAGATAGATATGTATAGGAAAGGGATATGAAGAGGCCTCTTTCAGAATGTAGAATTTGAGTCACCAGAGTTTATTCCGTAGAGGAATGATTTGGTAAGACTTACTTTTAGGAATATAATTGGGAACTGAAGCCACATGGCTTTGAGGCACTGGGGAGAATCATTCAGAAAGAATAATGTTGACTTCTTTCCCTCCAGGGCTCCATCATCTTCAATAGCCATAGACTTTCCTCTATCCTATTATTTGGAAACTGATTTGATTAATGGCCTCAACCCATCTTAGATAAAGGGAAGAAGAAACAAATGGGGCATCGTCTTGGGCAATGCAATAAAAAAAATGTACTATAAAAGGAGGTTACCAAGTAAAACAAGTATAATATATCTTAAATAACTGGCATCAATTCATGGTTATTTCTTTCTTTTTTTCCTCTTTCCTGAAATTGCTATTGATATTCTTTATTGATTTGAAGAAGATAAGGGAGGCTGGGTTATTTCTTACTCCATCTTCCCAGGATTTCTCTCCCTAACTTATTTAGTCCTTTTACCTTTTCACAGCTTAGAATTTTATGGAGAGGAGAGGGATCTAGGTACTTCAGTGGACTGAGAGACAGGCCAAAAGACCAGAGGTACTCAGTTCAAATTTGGCCCTAGACACTTCCTAACTGTGTGACTCAGGACAAGTCATTTAACCCTCATTTAATCCTCTCCCTTAGAATTCACTACTGACCCTTAGAAGAAAGATAAAATTAAAATAAATCATACAGGGACCAGATTAGAGTTAGTATCACCAGCTGTAAGTTACCACTGCACCTTCATAAGAGTGGATAAATTTGATTCTAAGGAAGGGAAATTAAGTCTGAGTTTAAGGTTCCCTCTGATCCTCCCTTAGGGGATGTGAATGTGTGTTGCCAAAAGGAAAGGAGATAGTCAAGCACAAAAGGTTCAATTCTCTCTCTTGTCTGAAAATGAGTCACTTTTGTTACACCACTAAGATAACATTTAGCAAAAAAAAACAATTCTCTTTCAGTATAGTAACAATGCATCAACCCAGAATGCATCATAGCATGCATTTCTAATGGTGCTTCTTTTATATCCACTTTTAATATACTGCATTACACTGCTATACACTAAATTATACCCTAGGGGCACGAAAGAGTTAATGCACTCACCTAAGTAACTAACTTACTATTAAATCTAGCTCAATCAAATTTTGGTAAAAGAGCATATTACAGAATATTCATTTAGTTCCATAAAAATAACTCAATATGACACAATGAGTGAAGACTATTATCATTTCACACCTATAATATGACCTACTTTATAACACACACCTTTTAACTTGCTCAAAATTTAGCTTCAAGCTTTGCTAAGACTTTTTAAAATAGTATACAACTAATGTCATTAAATGTGCATTTTGTGTCTAGTAAAATTTCAAATTTTTTTCCCTTTTCAAATGTGTTACTAATACAAGGTTATGGTTATTATTCTGGACAATTTTCATGCTTTTCCCACAGGTGCATATAGCAATGAACTAAGAATGGGATCCTTCCTTTTTGTCTGGGAGAGGAGTCATTTCTTGAATATTTTATGGAAGTAGAAACCCCATAGATTATGAGAAGTATCAATACTATTACTCTTATGGAAAATTAGTGAAATATAACTTGAGAATACACACATTCATGCTTGAGAGTATATCTGCATTGCATAGTTGTCATGGTCACCCACTAACAGAGTGATTATGAAGCAATTCATATCATTGGCATGAGGTCAGTCCAAACCAAAAAATAAATATAGGCAGAGGAGTAATAGGAAGCCTTTAAGACTGTGGGATTTCAAAAGCACTGAGAATATATTCTCCACTGAAATCTGATGATGATGATAACTGAAATTCACCCATTACTATATAAAATCTGTAACTTAATCTGTAAGTTTTAGCTCCTCTTAAGATGAAAATTAAATAAAAATAAATAATTCTGGTATTATAACATTTAATTTTTGCCAACAATATAATTGATATGAGTAAAGAATTGTATATAAAATTATATGTAGAAAATATGAAAAGATAGTGGAAGGATATAAGAATAGCATAAAGAATGGGAATGTGATGAACTAAAGAAGAACTTTGCCTACTTTGTAAATCTATTTAGGATCACATTATCAATGTTATTGTTTTTAAACATCATTAAAATCCATATTATTTTGACTTGTTAATTGGTGGCATGGACAATGACTCCTGCTATGTTTCATGATCACTATATAAGCTCTGTTTTTTTCATATTTTTTATGGGAAGTGATATTTCTGTGAAGTATACTGATATTGTTTTTGTCAATGATACATAATTAAAAGAAAATAACTAATAATCCTTTGTAATGCTAAATTCTTCAGGACGAAATGATTAAATCTGCAGTAAGATGTCCTAGAATAATATTCTAACTCTTTTTTAAAAATCTGTATAAATCTGGGCAAATCATTAAATCTCTCTAGGCTTCTTTTTCTTCATCTGTCAAATGAAGGGGGTAGGCCTTCTAAAATCTTCTGGCACTACATACAGTCGGGTTTTGTTGTTGTTGTTGTTGTTGTTGTTGTTGTTGTTGTTGTTGTTGTTGTTGTTGTTTTGTTTTGTTTTTGCTATCTCATGGGATTTTGCAGAAGAATACCATACTGTACACAATGAAAATGTAGTACACCACTACTGCTTTCAAATTTTCCAAGGTGAGTACATACCTCACTACTGACCGATGGAATGAAAAGCAACCAATCAAAACACTGTGTTCTGTATCCTGGGTGCTAATTGGCTCAGTGACTGTACTTTGCAGATTTTCACCTGTTGCTGGGTTCTCTGGAACATAACTCCCATGATAGGTGAGAGATCATTATATATGAGTTTATAAATTAATTTCAACAAATTATGTAACTAGTTATAAAATAATATTTTTACAGAGTTAAAAAATCTAATTGCTGATGAATTAAAACTGACCTTTGAAGCTGACCTATGCAGCACCTGAAATTTTAACTAATAAAGAAAATAAAGCAATTTTTCCAAGTATAACATCATTCACTAATAGTGACATTTGGTCTTTTAATAAAAGATGGGTCAATCACTTGTTACTCTGTAGCGAAATGATAGAACTTTTTAGAAGTTCAACCCTGGGTACGTCACTTAAATCCATGTACTCACTTGTCTCATTGTAAAATAACCTGGAAATGGAAATGTTAAAATGCTGAAATTTCTTTGCAAAGAAAACCCAAATGGGGTTAGGAAGAGTCAGTCACAACTAAAAGAACTGAACAACAACTAAAAGAATTGTTACATATGACTAAACCATTGTCAATGATAGTTACATAGAAAAGATAGAGGGTGATTGAGTATACGTATAAATAGATTGTTGAGAATGAGGGAGTTTTAATAGTTCTAAAAATGGCAAAGAGAATTAAATAACATTTTTCTTGCAAAAGAAATAGCTGGATAAGTAATAAGATAGAAATAGAGACAGTATTTACAAAACAACAACAAGAAAAAAGAGTATGGCTTTATCAAGGATTGCTCACAGCAGCTTAAAATTATTTCCTATTTTGATTGGCTTATTAAAACAGTAAATAAAAGAAATGCTACTAATAATTTCCTTATTGATTTGTATTTTATTTAAGTGTATGATAAAGTATATCAATCTATTTTGTAGGAAATATGGGACGAAATTGGATCTAGATGCTAAATCAATTTAGAACTAGTTGGATTACTGAATTGGATGTAAAGGCATTAATTGTGCATTAGTAAATTTGGGTGGAGGTCTTTAGTACTGAATTCTAGAAATTGATGTTTTCTTTGCTATTGAACATTTTTGTCAGTTTTTGGAATAACAAATATTTCTCATATTTTGAATGTCAATAAAAATAGGAGGTGTAGCAATTTGGTTAAATTTTAACAGTATTCCAGAAGATTTTAAGTGCAAAACATTGTATTTAATATAATAGCATTATATTCAGAAAACATGACTATTTTATAATTGGGTTTAAAAAATTAACCTTGAAAAATAGAAGTCCTGAGAGAGAAAAACAAAGATATATATATAGATATATATAGATATATATGTACATATATATGCATATATATGTATATATATGCAGAGAGAGAATGTGTGTATATATGTGTATATATACATATAAATATAAAACTACAGGCTTTAGAGGACTAATTCGTTATGAGTAATCACTGTGATATGGCAGCCAAAAAAGCGGATGGACTATTAATTTAAATTAATAGAAGCATAACTTTCAGGAATAAAGTATATTCTTTCTTCTTTAAATCATATATAAGTATTGTGTTAGTTCTGGACATCACAATTTATGATAATCTGGAGAACATTCAGAGCATGGCAATAAAAAAAAACACGGGGATCTTGGTATATGAAAATCTTTTGCAGGAACTGGTAATGTATATTTTTATGATGACTTGTTTCATTTAACTTGGAATAATTTGTATAAATAAGTTGGAAAAGAGAAGACTCAGAAGAAATATATTTATTTTTAATTACTTGAAATGCTATCATATGAAAGAGGGATTTGACTCAAGATGGTGGATATGACAGGTAAAAATCAAAAGATAAGAAATGATTTATGTAGGAAAAACTTCCTAATACTTATTTTTAATCAATTAATTAATTAATTTAGAATAGTTTTCCATGGTTACATGCATTCAGTTCTTTCCCTCCACTCTTCCCTTCCCCTCACAGAGGTGATGAGCAATTCCACTGAGTTATACATGTATCATTGTTCAAAACCTATTTCCATATTATTCATATTTGTAATAGAGTGATCATTTAAAATCAAAATCTCTAATTGTATATCCATCAAACCATGTGATCCATCATATATTTTCTTCTGCTTTCTACTACATAGTACTTTATCTAGATGTGGATAGCACTGTTTCTCATTAGTTCCTCTGGATTGTTCTGGATCATTGCATTGCTACTAGTAAAAAAATCTAATACAATCAATTGTGCCACGAATTATCAGTCTTTGTGTATAATGTTCTCTTGGTTCTGTTCCTTTCATTCTACATCAATTCCTAGAGGTCTTTCCAATTTACATGGAACTCTTCTGGTTCATTGTTCCTTTCGGCACAAAACTATTCCATCACGAGCAGATATCAAAATTTGTTCAACCATTACCCAATTGATGAACATTTTCAATTTTTTACCACCACAAAGAACATGGCTATAAATATTTTTGTATACATATTTTTCCTTATTATGTCTTTGGAATATAAACACAGCAGTGGTATGGCTGAATCAAAGACAGGATCTCTTTTAAAACCCTTTGGGCATATTACCAAATTGCCCTCCAGAATAATTGGGCCAAGTCACAATTTCACAAGCAGTATAATAGGGTCTCAATTTTGCTACAATCTCTCCAACATATATTATTTTCCTTTATTGTCATATTCTCCAATCTGCTAGTTGTGAGGAGGTACCTCAGAGTTGTTTTTATTTGTATTATATTGTCTAGGATGATTTTAAATGGAATTTCTCTTTCTAACTCTTACTGCTGAGTTGGGTTAGAAATATATAGAAATGCTCATGATTTATGTGGGTTTATTTTGTAACCTGCAACTTTGCTAAAATTGTTTATTATTTCCACTAGTTTTTTATTTGATTTTCTAGGATGCACTTAATAGACCATCACATCATCTGGAAGGAATGACTGTTTAGTCAACTCATTTCCCTTTATACTTTAATCCCTTTATACAGATTTTTCTTCTCTAATTGCTTCCTCTAGTGTTTCTAGTACAATGTTATATAATAGAGGTGATAATGGGCAACCTTGTTTCACTCCTGATCTTATTGGCAAATTTTCTAACTTATTCCCATTGCAGAAAATGGTTGCTGATGGTTTTAAATATACTATGTTTATTATTTTAGGAATGGCTCTTCTATTCCTATACTTTCTAGTGTAAGAGGGAAAATTTAGGTATTTATAGATATATATTAAATATGTGGCCACCAGGAATCAACAATTTAGGTTGATTCCGTAATTAAATCAGACCCAAGTCAGCATCGGGTTGAAGAGTTTATTTACAGTCTGGTAGGTAATAAGTAGGAATAAAGAGATAAAGGAGAGGCTAGTCCAGGACAAAGGCCTGGACGGAGAGAGAGGAAGGTTACAAAGCTTAATAAATGAAGCTGTAAGCCACAAGGCCCAACAGCCAGATAGGCAGAGTTTAGAATTGGCCCAGCTAGGCCAAGGAAGTCAGCCTAACTTACCCGCGTGACAATATAGAGCATAATCTGTCTGTGGTCTCAGGAGATGCTTCTTCTTCCAATTCGAGACAGCAACTGCCCCCACAGGAAGTTCACTAACTTACTTAAAGAGATCGTGTCTTTCATCACTTCCTGTGGTCCACCTCTAATTCAAATGGACAAATGGCAGTTTCTACATTGATTTGGACTGCCCAAAGGGCGGTCCCTTATTCTTGATTTGTTACTTATTGTCACGTGTGGGTAACTCGTCTCCCCTCCCCACTAAGGGAGGTTAGGGTGACATCATTAGCACGCCTGGGTGGAGTAGAATTTTGACTATTAATAGGCTGTAGCTAATTCTATTTACACAATCCCCCCGATGATCATATTGGGTGCCTAGTCACCCCAAGTGATCATGTTACACAACCATCTTCTACCACAAAGGTCCTCTAACTACAATAGTTAGAGATAAGAGGGAAATGGAAAAGACAGAAAGCAAAACCAATGTTTTGCTAAGCGCATTGACAAGAAACCAAATGGGGGCAGTCCCCAATCGGCATATCATGTACAATTAAAGTAGCTGTTCAAAACCCATCAGTCCATTCATTAGTACCCAAAGTTCATTCTAGATCGCTTAATGCAACAAACTCATCAGTTCAATCAATTGCAACCCAAAGTTCATTCTGGATCTCTTGATTAAACGTAGGTTCTTCAGGCATCTCTCTGCAAACAGTTCATTCTCTGGATTAAGGAATCAGCAAGTTTTCTTTCCCTGAGAATTTTTCTCAAACAAAACCAAAAATTAAATCTTGGATATAATAAAAATATGATTCATCTTGGATTTTATAAAAATACAATCCCCCCTGATGTGGGTATTTAGAAGGAAATACCCAGATCAGCTCAATATATATATTTGAGTCATGGGGTTGTATGAGTCAATTCAAAAGAAAAAAAAGAAAAAGAAAAAAATATAAAAATCAAATAGAAGAAAATTGAAGCTTTTGAAAAAGAAAGGCATTAAAATCAAAATCAAAATATCAAAAGTTATGTACATAAAAAATTTTGAAGGAAGCAAAATAAAATTATAACAGGCCCTTGTATTAGTGTCTAATCAATTATAATTTCCATCCTACTAGTCTGTAGGATACAATGCAGTAATACTGCACTTACCCATTTGCAGCTAAGACTACAGGAAGTTGCTATTCTATAAGAGAGAAAAAAAGGACCAGATTTATATGCAAGGGAAGCGTCTGTCATTCCATTTACTATCAGGAGTATATGGGTGAGCCAGATAATAGCCAACCTGCGGTACCTGACTGGCAGTGTAGTTCGGAGAGTCCTACGTCTTAACATATGTTAAGCGTCGCAGCTTCGATTCTTACACTGAGTTCAAGTCCTCAGTGTTGGCGTGGGAGTACCTCAATCCCACCTGTATATGTGTGATCTTTAACCTTGTGCTCCTTGGCACTGTGCAGATGTTCTCAGCAATCCCATTGGATTGGTCGGTTGGTCTCCATGACCTTGTGCTTTTCTTAGCATTATTAATGGCTCATGTGTTCTCTTCTCCTGGAATTAGACAGAAGCATTAATCACAGTCCCATAACATTTAACAATGTATGGCAAGTTCTTGGAGTCTAAACCTTGTGAGTAAGCAGTAATATTACAGCAATTATATATATATATATATATATTAAAATTATAGCATTGCAAAAAATAATGAAAAAATTAAGTGATTATATGTACTCAAGTACAAGAAATGAGAAAAAGACAAAAAATATCAATTATTCTATTAAAAGATATTAGGAAATCAAAAAAGAAAATTAAAATAAATCAGGGAAAGAATCAAGACAAACCAATGATTCCAAATTAGCATCCATGAGTTTATGAACTGTTATCTCCAATGCAGGTAACAGGAAACAGTCAATCTGGTTCAATAGAAGATGCCCTCTTTACATGTGAGCAATGAATCCAAGAGTCCTTTTCTCCGATCTTTATAGCTGTTGGGGTAGTTAGTAAAATTTCAAACGGGCCATCCCATGAAGGCTGGGTTGCCCCAGTGCGCTGTAAGTTCTTTATATACACTTTGTCTCCTGGATTCAGGTCATGAAGTGAAAAGTCTATTGGTCCTGCTTGTACTGCAGTTCCAGATTCATGGAGTTCACGCAGTCTGTGTTGCAATTCCTGTATATAGGAAGCAATAGAAGTATCTCCTCCTAATAGTGATGTATATGCAGGAGAAAAAGGTTTAGCCTGTATAGGAGGATGTCCAAAAAGCATCTCATATGGTGAGATGTGTAGATCTCCCCTAGGTCTGCTTCTAAGATAAAATAGAGCTAGAGGGAGAATTTCAGGCCATTTTAGATGTGTCTCACTACATAATTTGCCAATCATGGTTTTAAGTTCTCTGTTCATCCGTTCAACTTGGCCTGAGCTCTGGGGGTGATATGGTACATGGAATTTTGGAGTTATCCCCAGGCATGAATATATTTCAAATAAAACTGAATCAGTAAAGTGACTCCCTCTGTCTGAGTTAATACATGCAGGCAGACCAAAACGAGGAATGATTTCTTTTAAAAGCACCTTGGCAACAAAGGCTGATGGGGCTCGGGCAGTAGGAAATGCTTCCGGCCACCTGGTAAGTTGATCCACTATGACCAGACAGAATTTATATTGTCCAGCCTTTAGCATTGTTATGAAATTAATTTGTAGGTGCTCAAAAGGTGTGTAAGCCAATGGACACCCACCAAAAGCCTTGCCACAAAAGGCGTGTTGGTTATATGCTTGGCAAGTAGGGCAAGCTGCACACACTTTAGAGGCTATAGAGGTTATGCCAGGAGCTATCCATACTCTCTTAACAGAGTCCACAATGCCCTGGGTACCAAAATGACCATTTTTATGAATAGATTGGCAAATTTGGCGATAAAAGTGTCTAGGGAGCAAGGGTTTTCCTTCAGAGGACACCCATACTCCATTTATCTGTTTGGCTTTAAATTTATGCTTCCATTTTGTTACTTCCTTCTCATCATAGGAAAGTGATAAATTTAAGTCATCAGTGGTTGTTAATGTTAGAATTAATTCAGGCCCTTCTATTGCTGCTAGCTTTGCAGCAATATCTGCCCGATTATTTCCCTTAGAGACAGGGTCAGTGCCACCTGTATGAGCAGAGCAGTGAACTACAGCTAGGGCTTTAGGTAGCTGGAGAGCAGAAAGAACTTCATTAATAATTTTCGCATTAGATATAGATTTTCCAGCTGAGGTTAAAAATCCTCTCTGGAGCCATAACATACCCATTGCATGACATATTCCAAATGCATATCGAGAATCCGTATAAATTGTAGCCTTTTTATCTTTGGCAATTATACATGCATGTTTTAGAGCTATGAGTTCTGCGGCTTGAGCATTTAGATTTGAGGGCAGTGAAGCTGACCATACAGTGTTAAATTCTGTAACTACAGCAGCTCCAGTGTAACGTATGCCATCTCTCATAAATGAAGAGCCATCAATAAATAAAACTAGATCAGGATTCTCTAAAGGAGTGTCCAAGAGATTGTCCTGAGGCTTTTCAGCCATGGACACTAGTGTTTCACAATTATGTAAAGGTTCTTCTGAAACTGGTAAATCTGGAAGTAAGGTGGCTGGGTTAAGGGTTGTACAACGTTTTAAAGTAATATTTTCATTATTTAGCAAGGTTATTTCATACCTTGTAATTCTCTGATCAGAAAATGCCTGTGTTCTATGTCTTAGCAGTAATGCTTCCACTTCATGTGGGCACATCATTGTTAATGGGCATCCCAATACTAGATCAACAGTTTTTGTCACTAACAGAGCTGTGGCAGCTACACCTCTAAGGCATGGTGGTGCACCTGCAGCTATAGGGTCTAGCTGAGCTGAATAATAAGCAATTGGACGCTGGTATGGTCCCAAAGTTTGGGTTAAAACACCTGAAGCTACTCCTCTATGCTCATGTACATATAAAGTAAATGGTTTGTTATAATCTGGGATGCCTAGAGCAGGAGCAGACAGAATAGCTTGTTTTAAATTCGATAGAGCTAACTTGTGTTCTGGCTCTAATTTAAGTGGTTAAGGGACTGAATCTTTTGTTAATGTTATAAGGGGTTTAGTAATTTCCCCATAGCAAGGGATCCATTGTCTGCAGAACCCTGTTGCTCCTAGGATTGCTCTTAAGTGTTTTTTAGTAGTAGGATTGCTCAATTTTTGAATATTCTCAATGCGCTTAGGGGATATATGTTGTGAACCAGCTGTCAAGATGAACCCCAAATATTCTACTCTGGGGAGACACCACTGCACTTTCTCTTTTGCTATCTTATGTCCTCTTTTATGTAACTCTAAAAGAAGATGTTTACTATCTTCCTGGCATGTTTCAGCATCAGGTGAAGCCAGGAGCAAGTCATCTACATATTTAATCAATTTACTATTTTTAAATATTATATTTTCTGTATCTTGGCTCAAAATCTGTGCAAAAATACACGGGCTCTCACAATATCTTTGGGGAAGACGCCCCCAGGACCACTGAGAATTATTCCAGTTAAAGGCAAATATATGTCTGGAATTCTCATGAATAGGAATTGAGAAAAAAGCTGAGCACAGGTCCACGACCGTAAAGTAAGTGGCTGTGCTGGGAATAGAAGAAATAATTGTGTTTGGGTTTGAAACCACTTGGTGTCTCTTTATAACATGATTGTTTATAGCCCTTAGATCCTGAACAAATCTATATTGGGGTTTTCCATCTGGGCCTAATTTCGGCTTCTTGACGGGTAAAATAGGTGTATTATATTCTGACTTGCACGGGATTATTATTCCTTGCTCAATTAGTGAATTTATCACTGGGATAATTCCTTCAATGGCTTCTTTTGATAAAGGGTACTGAGGAATGGAGGGAGCTGGTCCTCTTTTTGTCCTAATCCGAACAGGTACAGCTGATTTAAGTAGGCCTACATCAGTAGAAGATGTAGCCCATAGAGACTCTGGGATATCATCTGGGATTTTAAAAGTGGGAGGCTCTTTTACTTCCTGCTCTTCTGAAAGAAGTACAGGGAGTAGGTTTAAAGAGTTCTCTGGCAATTCCAGTGACAAAGAACCATCTGGATTGCAAATTATTGTGGCTTTAAGTTTACATAATAGATCCCTTCCTAGTAAATTTGTGGGGGATCCAGGCATTAAAAGAAAGGAGTGTTCTATTGATAAAGGTCCAAGGCTTACCATATGAGGAGAAAGTTTCGGGACCTTTTGAGGTGTTCCTGATACCCCTACTACGTTTAGAGAGCCAATAGAATTACAGTTTACATCTGGTTTGCTCACCAGTACTGATCTTGAAGCCCCAGTGTCCAGCAAACAATCATAACATGAATTACCCGCTTTTAGGGTTACATGAGGTTCCTTACTATTTGGGGGGAAATGTATAGGGATAATAGGCATTAGAACATCATGGTCAGGAAAGTCAAAGGTTTCCCTTTCTGATTCCAAAGCCGTCCCTCCCCCCACGCACCTTCATAAAGATGCTTGGGCTCCATGGGCACCCCCCTGAGGGGCATTAGCACCCTGATTAGTTCGGGGGCGAGCTCCATTTGAGATATACTGTTGTGGGGTCATTTGGTATGAGCTATCATCATCCTGAGGTTTATTTTTAGCATTTCTATCATGCCTAAAATTGCTATTCCTGGAATCATCATCATTATTATTGCTATTCCTGTTTCTGTTGTTATTCCTATAGTTATCTGTTGGCTGGGTATTATTTCTGAGTAGTCGCCAAATTATAAATATGAAAAATGATAAAGGCTCGCTTAAATATATACATTAATAATTTAATTAAAGCCATGTTGATAGATAAAGTTATCAGACCATGCGCTTGTAAGCATTCAAAACTGCTGCCTCCATTACTGTCTCCTGTTTGCTCGCCAAGAGAGCCTACTGGCAAAGAGGCCACTCCCTCCTAACCCAGGAGATTTAAAACCCTCTCTGCAACGACGTAGGCCTCCCCATGCCCCAAAGACCCGGAAACGGAAACCAGTTTGACCATGTTGGATCACGGGAAATGTAGTTTTGATACATTTCCCATGTCCATAGAAATATATACACTTTTTAGATGGCATTTTCCAAATTTCACTTTTACACTAGTGTTTTTAATAGGAATGGGTGTTGTATTTTGTCAAAGGCTTTTTTTTCTGCCTATTGAGATAATCATATGATTTCCATAGGTTTGGTTATTGATAAGGTGAAATAAATAGATGGTTTTGCTAATATTAAATTGTCCTTACATTACTAGTATAAGTCCCACCTGGTCTTAATGAATAATCCTTGTGATCACTTGCTGTAGTATTTTAATTCGTTTCTATCTAAGATTTTTGCATCTAAATTCATTAAGGAGATTGGTCTACATATTTTTCATTCTCTGATTTTGGTCCATCCGGCTTTGGAATAAATATGATATTTGTGTCATAAAAGGAATTTTGAAAAACTGCTTCTTTGTTTATTTTGTCAAATAGTTTGCATAGTTTTGGAATTAATTGTTCTTTATATACTTCATAGAATTCACTTGTGAATCAATTTGGCTATGGGGATTTTTTCTTAGGGAATTCTTTGACGACTTGTTCAAATATTTTTTTTCAGAGATGGGATCATTTAAGTATTCTATTTTCTCTTTTTCCTCTTCATTAGAGGTGAGGTCACCCATTTCATTTTTGAGACCATTAATTTGATTTTCTTCTTTCATTTTTTATAGTAAAATTACTTTAATCAGCATTTAAATAATGAGATATGGAAATTTCAGATGGGATCCCATAAAATCTATCTTGAATAATACCAAGGAAAAGCATTCAAATTGTCATTATCTCTATGTAAAGAAGTCAATAATTGGAAGAACCTACTGATATTATCCAAAACTTTTCTTAGGTTAACATACAGATATTTTTTAAACGTTTACTAATATTCATTTTTAACATAGTTACATGATTCATGCTCCTACTTTCCCCTTCACCCCCCGCTCTCCCCCAAACCATAGCTGATGCACATTTCCACTGGTTTTAACGTGCGTCATTGATCGAAACCTATTTCCCAATTGTTGATAGTTGCATTGATGAGGTAGTTTTGAATCAAAATCCCCAATCATGTCCACCTCATCCCATGCGTTCAAGCAGTTGTTTTTCTGATATGTTTCCTCTCCTGCAGTTCTTCCTCTGAAAGTGGGTAGCATTCTTTACCATAAATCCCACAGAATTGTCCTGGGTAATTAAATTGCTGCTGGTACAGAAGTCCATTGCATTCTATTTTAACATATTATATCAGTCTGTGTGTAAAATGTTCTTCTAGCTCTGCTCCTTTCACTCTGCATCAGTTCCTGGAGGTCATTCCAGTTCACCTGGAACTCCTCCAGTTTATTATTCCTTTTAGCACAATAGTATTCCATCACCAGCATATACCACATTTTGTTCAGCCATTCCCCAATTGAAGGACATACCCTCCTTTTCCAGTTCTTTGCCACCACAAAAAGCTCAACTATAAATATTTTTGTACAAGTCTGTTTATCTATGATCTCTTTCAGGTACAAACCCAACAATGGTATGGCTGGATCAAATGGCGGGCATTCTTTTTTTTTTTTTTTTTTTTTTTTTTTTTTTTTTTTTTTTTGGCAGGCATTCTTTTATAGCCCTTTGAGCATAGTTCAAAATTGTCAGCCAGAATGGTTAGATCAGTTCACAACTCCACCAGCAATGCATCAATGTCCCAATTTTGCCACATCCCCTTCAGCATTCATTACTCTCCTCTTCTTTCATTTCAGCCAATCTGCTAGGTGTGAGGTGATACCTCAGAGTTGTTTTGATTTGCATTTCTCTAATTATTAGAGATTTAGAACACTTTCTCATGTGCTTATTGATACCTTTGATTTCTGAACCTGGATATTGTCTATTCATGTCTCTTGCCCATTTATCAATTGGGGAATGGATTGATATTTTATACAATTGATTTAACTCCGTGTATATTTGAGTAATTAGACCCTTGTCAAAGTTTTTTATTATAAAGATTTTTTCCCAATTTGTTTCCCTTCTGATTTTGACTACATTGTTTTTGTTTGTACAAAAGCTTTTTAGCTTAATATAATCAAAACCATTTAATTTACATTCTCTAATTTTCTCTATCTCTTGATTTGGTTTTAAAAACTTTCCTTTCCCAGAGATTTGACAGGTATACTATTTTGTGTTCACTTAACTTATTTATAGTTTCCCTATTTATATTCAATTCATTCACCCATTCTCTATTTATCTTGGTGTAGGGTGTGAGATGTTGATTTAAACCTAATCTTACCCATATTGTTTTCCAAATTTCCCAGCAGTTTTTGTCAAATAGTAGATAGAGCCAAAAGGTGGGCTCTTTGGGTTTATCATAGACTGTCTTGCTGATGTGATTAACCCCAAGTCTATTCCACTGATCCTCACTTCTGTCTCTTAGCCAGTACCATATTGTTTTGATGACTGCCGCTTTATAGTATAGTTTAATATCTGGTACTGCTAGGCCCCCTTCATTCACATTTTTTTCATTATTTTCCTTGATATCCTTGATCTTTTGTTATTCCAAATGAAATTTGTTGTAGTTTTTCCTTATTCAGTAAAGAAGATTTTTTGGTAGTTTGATAGGTATGGCACTAAATAGATAAATTAATTTGGGTAGAATGTTCATTTTTATTATGTTAGCTCGTCCTACCCAGGAGTAATTAATGGCTTTCCAATTGTTGAGATCCAGTTTTATTTGTTTGGAAAGTGTTTTGTAGTTGTTTTCTTATAATTGCTGTGTTTATTTTGTTAGATATATTCCCAAGTATTTTATATTGTCTAGGGTAATTTTAAAAGGTGTTTCTCTTTCTACCTCTTCCTGCTCTAATGTGTTGGAAATATATAGAAATGCTGATGATTTATGTGCATTTATTTTGTATCCTGCAACTGTGCTAAAGTTGTTGATTATTTCTACCAGCTTCTTAGTTGATTCTCTAGGATTTTTTAATTATATCATCATATCATCTGCAAAGACTGATAGCTTAGTCTCTTCATTGCCAATTTTGATACCCTCAATTTCTTTTTCTTCTCTAATTGCTACTGCTAGTGTTATTTGTACTATGTTGAATAATAGAGGTCATAATGGGTATCCTTATTTCACTCCTGATCCTATTGGGAAGGCTTCTAATATATCCCCATTGCATATGATGTTTGTTGATGGTTTTAGGTATATACTGTTTATTATTTTTAGGAAAGGTCCTTCTATTCCTATACTTTTCAGTGTTTTCAATAGGAATGGATGCTGTATTTTGTCAAAGGCTTTTTCAGCATCTATTGAGATAATCATGAGATTTTTGTTTGTTAGACTGTTCATATGGTCAATTATGTGGATTGTTTTCCTAATGTTGAACCATCCTTGCATTCCTGGTATAAATCCCACCTGATCATGGTGGGTGATCTTCTTAATTACTTGTCTTTGCTAGCATTCTATTTAAGATTTTTGCCTCTATGTTCATTAGGGAGATTGGTCTACAGTTTTCTTTCTCTGTTTTTGATCTCCCTGGCTTTGGAATCAGTACCATATTTGTGTCATAAAAGGAATTTGGTAGGACTCCTTCTTTGCTTATCATATCAAATAGTTTGCATAGTATTGGGATTAGTTGCTCTTTGAATGTCTGATAGAATTAACTTTTGAATCCATCAGGTCCTGGTGATTTTTCATTAGGGAGTTCTTTGATGGCTTGTTCAATTTCTCTTTCTGATATGGGATTATTTAGGTATTCTATTTCTTCTGCTGTTAATCTAGGCAATTTATATTTTTGTAAATATTCGTCCATATCTCCTAAATTGTTATATTTGTAGCCATATAATTCGGCAAAATAGTTCTTAATGATTGCCTTAATTTCCCCTTCATTAGATGTGAGGTCTCCCTTTTCATCTTTGATACTGTCAATTTGGTTTTCTTCTTTCCTTTTTTTTATTAGATTGACCAGTACTTTGTCTATTTTATCTGTTTTTTTTCCAAAATACCAACTTCTGGTCTTATTTGTTAATTCAATAGCTCTTTTACTTTAGATTTTATTAATTTCTCCATTGATTTTTAGTATTTCTAATTTAGTTTTCATCTGGGGATTTTTAATTTGCTCGCTTTCTAGATTTTTGAGTTGCATGCCCAATTCATTAATCTTTGCCCTCCCTAATTTGTTAATATATGCACTCAAGGATATAAATTTACCCCTGAGTACTGCCTTGGATGCATCCCACAGAGTTTGGTAGGATGTCTCATCATTGTCATTTTCTTCATTGAAATTATTGTTTCTAAGATTTCTTCTTTAACAAATTGGTTTTGGAGAATCATATTGTTTAATTTCCAATTGGTTTTTGATTTGCCTGTCTAGGTGCCCTTACTAATTATTATTTTTATTGCATTATGATCTGAAAAGGTTACATTCATTGTACCTGCTCTTTTGCATTTGTTTGCAATGTTTCTGTGCCCTATTACATGGTCAATCTTTGTAAATGTACCATGTGCAACTGAAAAGAAGGTGTATTCCTTTTTGTCCCTATTTATTTTTCTCCACATATCAATTAAATCTAAATTTGCTAAGACTTCATTCACCTCTCTTACCTCTTTCTTATTTATTTTTGGTTTGATTTATCTAGATCTGAAAGAGGAATATTTAGATCTCCCACTATTATGGTTTGACTATCTATTTCCTTCTTGAGCTCTGCCAGTTTCTCCTTTATGAATTTGGATGCTATACCACTTGGTGCATATATATTGAGCAGGGTTATTTCCTCATTTTTTATACTGCCTTTAATCAGGTTGTAATGACCTTCCCTGACTATTTTAGTCATACCTATTTTTACTTTGGCTTTGTCAGAAATCATAATAGCCACTCCTGCCTTCTTTTTCTCATTTGATGCCCAAAAGATTTTGCTCAAGCCCTTAACTTTAAACTTGTGTATGTCCCCCCGACTCATATGTGTTTCTTGTAGAAAACATATGGTAGGATTTTGGTTTCTAATCCACTCTGCTATTTGCTTCCGTTTTATGAGAGAGTTCATCCTATTCACATTCAGAGTTATAATTATCAGTTTTGCATTCACTGACATTTTTGTATCCTCCCCTAGTCCTACCCCTTCTTCTTACACTATTTTCTTTTAAACCAGTGGTTTGCTTTGAGCCAGTATCCCTTGTCCCCTCCCTTGATTAGCTTCCCTTTCTACCCCCTCCATTGTTGTTCCTCTCTTTTTATTTTTAAAGGCCTAATGAATTCCCTTCCCCTTCTTCTCCCCTCCTTTTTTTGACCTCCCCACTCCCCTGCTCCCCTTTTTTTTTTATCCCTTCTGACTTTCTCAGTAGGGTTAGATAGAGTTTTATATCCCAATGGATAATATAGCTACTCTTCCCTCTCCTGGTTGATTACACTAAGAGTAAGGTTTAAATCTTACCTCTTAATCCTCTCTTCTTCTCCTTCTTATACTAGAATTTGTCCCCTCCTTTTCCCGTGCCCACTTTGTGTGTAATAGAATATCCTCTTTTTCTTATTCACTCAAGTTTCTCTTGGTGTTCCCTCCTATTCACCCCTCTCTTTCCCACCCCGCATATCATCTTAGACCATTTAGTATTCTGTCCTCTCCCTATGAATTATTCTTCTGATTGCTATAATAGTGAATACTACAATAGTGAATAGAGTTCACTAGAGAGAATTATACATAGCATTTCTCCACATAGGAATGCAGATAATTAGATTTTATTGAAGCCCTTAAAGAGGCTAATTTAAAAAATTATGAGTTTTCTTTCTTTCCCCTCTGTTTCTTATTTACCTTTTCATGTTTCTCTTGATTTTTGTGGTTGGATATCAAACTTTCCATTTAGTCCTGGTCTCTTCTGTGCAAATACTTGGAAATCTTCAATTTTGTTGAATGCGCATACTTTCCCCTGGAAATATATAGTCAGTTTTGATGCGTAGTTGATCCATGGTTTTAGGCCCAGTTCTCTTCCCTTTCTGAATATCATATTCCAAGCCTTAGGTCTTTTAGCGTGGAGGCTGCCAGATCCTGTGTGATCCTGATTGGTGTTCCTTGATATTTGAATTGTTTTTTTCTGGCTTCTTGTAATATTTTTTTCTTTTACATGGAAGCTCTTGAATTTGGCTATTATATTCCTGGGTGTTTTCCATTCTGGGTCTAGTGTAGAGGGTCATCTATGAATCTTTTCAATGTCTATATTGCCCTCTTGTTGTAGAACTTCAGGGCAACTTTGCTGAATAATTTCTTTTAGTATGGAGTCCAAGTTTCTTTTAATTTCTGCTTTTTCTGGAAGACCATTGATTCTCAAAGTGTCTCTTCTAGACCAGTTTTCTTGGTCTCTCACTTTCTCATTGAGATATTTCATGTTTCATTCTATTTTATCAGTCCTTTGACTTTGTTTTATTTGTTCTTGTTGTCTTGAGAGATCATTAGCTTCTAATTGCTCAATTCTAGCCTTTAGGGTCTGGTTTTCCTTTTCAGTCTGGTCATTTCTGGTGTTCAATTTGCTTATCAGTTCATTTGATTTCTGAGCCTCACTTTCCAATTGCAAAATTCTGCCTTTTAAACTGTTATTTTCTTGCCAGATCTCTTCCATCTTTTTCATCATCTCTGATTTGGACTCTTCAATAGCTTGTGACCAGTTTTCATTGTTTTGGGAAGGTTTGGATATGATTAATTGTTTGTCCTCCTCTGTTGTCTGGATTTTCTCTGTGTAAAAGTTGTTGAGTGTTCCAGAGTTCTTCTTGATAATCTTTCTCTTCTGGGCTTCTCTATGGCTTGTCATTGTTAGCCCAGGGCCTTCTTAGCTTTGTCCTTGCTCAGGTTCTGTCTGCGCCGTCTTGGCTCCCAAGGTCTTAGATCTCCTCATTCTTTGGGTCGAGCCTCCTGGTTGTCCCTAGTCTGCCCCTCTGCCCGAGGCTCTTTCAGCAGTCTCAGGGGATATTTCCACAGCCATCTACACCTGGTCCCCACTTGTGGTCCAAGCCTGCGCTCGAGATCCTTGTCCAGGCCTAGGGCACTCCCTTCACCCATGCAGGCTTTCTGGAGTGTCTGTGCAAGTTCTTTAGCCTTTTTGGGTCCTAAGTCTTGCTGCTCTCAGGAACAAGCCCTGGAGCTGCCAGTGACTTAATGGGTGCCACAAATGTGCTTTAACTCTTGTGGGCTGGTCTTGGGGCTATGCGTGGTGTGGGGGTTGGGGGAGGGGCTTCTTCCTCTCATGCTTTACTGAGAGTTGTTTCATCCCTTGCATGGAAATGCCCCGATTCTATGTACCTTCAATGCTGCACCCTGTTGTGTGGGGTCCCTTCGTTCGTCTGGATTCATTTTTATGTCCCCTTGAGGAGTCCTGTATGCTTCTATTGAGAGAGATCGAGTAGTGCTGCTCCTTACTCTGCCACCATCTTAACTGGGCTTCCTCTTCTTTCATTTTTAATTAGATTAACCAGTATTTTATCTATTCCATTTGTTTTTTTCAAAGTACTGGTTCCTAGTCTTATTTCTTAATTCAATGGTCTTTTAATTTCAATTTTACTAATTTCTCATTTGAATTTTGGGATTTCCAATTTAGTGTTTATCTAGGGATTTTTAGTATTTTGAATTTTTTAAGTTGTATGACCTATTCATTGACCTCTTCCCTCTTTGATTTGTTGATATGTATATATATATATATATATATATATATATATATATATATATATATATATATTTTCCTCTGAATACTGCTTTGACTATGTCCCATAGATTTTGATAAATTCTTTCCTTATTGTCATTTTATTCAATGAAATCAGTCATTATTTCTTTGACAAACCAGTTTTGAAGAATTAGATTATCTATTTTCTAATTAATTTTAAATTTTGCTTTCCATAATGCATTGTTTATTGTTTTTACTGCATTATTATCTGAAAAATGCATTTCTTATTTCTGCATTCCTACATTTCTTGCAATGTTTTATGTCCTAGAACAGTGATGGGCAAACTATGGCCCACAAGCCAGATACGGCCCCCTGAAATGTTATATCTGGCCCCTTAACATTATTCCTAATATGACAAATACAATGAATAGGGCACAATACAATGAAACTTTGAAAGAGTTGCCTTAAAAACAGACTGACAGATAAGCATTTCCTTGACTTTGGACCCCTGTTTAAAAAGTTTGCCCATCACTCTCTTAGGATATAGTCAGTGTTTTTATATGTGCCATGTGCTGCTGAAAAGAAGGTATATTTCTTTTTATCCTTATTTATTTTACTCCAGATATTTATTAACTCTAATTTTTCTAACATTTCACTCACTTCCCTTACTCCTCTCTTACTTATTTTTGCTTTAATTTATCTAGTTCTGATAGGGAAAGGTTGAGATCTCCTACTAGTATATTTTTACTATCTATTTTCTCCTTAATATCCTTTTATTTCTCCTTTAGAAATCTGAATGCCATACAATTTGGTGCATGTATTTTGAGTCAGTACTTCTTCATTAATTTTACTGCCTTTCATCAAGATGTAATTAGCTTTCTTATCTCTTTTAATTAGATCTATTTTTGCTTTAGCTTTGTCTGATATAATTTCTACTCCTGCTTTCTTTTTCTCAATAACAGGCCAGTAAATTCTGCTCTTCCCTCTTACCTTTACTCTGGGTAGGTCTACATGCTTCAAGTGTGTTTCTAGGAGACAACATATGATAATATTCTGGTTTTTATTCAATTCTGCTATATCTGCTTCTTTTTATGGGTAAATTTATCCCATTCACATTCACAGTTAAGATTACTGTCTGTGTATTTCCCTTTCATTTTGACTTTCTCCTTAGATTTTGATTTTTCTCTTATCCCTCTTACCCTCCCTTTCAACATTTTGCTTTTAGTATGTCTCCCTATTTCCCCTCCCTAATGTTACTCCCCTTCCCATTCTCTGCCTTCTTATTATTCCCCCTCTTAATATAATGCCTTTTAAATGACTCCACAATCTCTCTCTCCTTTGTATTGCTCCACTCACCACCAGCCAATTCATCACCCTTCTGTTTCTCTATAGGATACAATACAATTCTCTCCCACAGAGGATCTGACTGTTCTTTCCTCTCTCAGCCAATTCCAATGAGCATCATATTTATGTATTAATTATTGCCAAACTCTTCCTCCCTTAAATTGTATTGGTTTTTTCCCTCCTCCCCCATGGTCTTCTTTATGAATTATATATTTAACTCATTTTATCTCTTTTCCCATTTCTCTTAGTGTTATTCTCTTTTTTACCCCTAGTTTTTATATTTTTTGGAAACATCATCCCATACAGTTATCATTGTAACCTCTAGGTATACTGCTTCTAGCTACCCTGATGATAATAACAAAGTTTTAAGAGTTGCTAATATCATCTTTTCATATAGGACTACAAATCATTTGAACTTATTTGGTCCCATAATTTTCTCCCTTTCTTAATTACCTTTTGGTAATTCTTTTGAGTTTTGAATTTGGGCATCAGATTTTCAGTTTAAGTCTGGTCTATTCTTCAGGAATGCTTGGAAATCTTCTATTTTATTAAATGATCATAATTTCCCCTGCATGAATATAGTCAATTTTGCTAGGTAGTTGATTCTTAGTTTTAGACCCAGTTCCTTTCCTTTCCGAAATATCATATCCTATACCTTCCAGTCCTTCAGTTTGGATGCAGCCAGGTCCTATGCATTCCTGACTCTGACTCCATCTGAATTGTTTCTTTTTATCAGTTTGTAGTATCTTTTCCTTGATCTGGAAGTTCTTGCACATGGCTTTAACATTCTTGGGTATTGTCAGTTGGGTAATTAATGCAAGAGGTGATCTGTGGATTCTTTCAATCTCTACTTTACCCTTTTGTTCAAAAACATCAGGGAAGTTTTCTTGACTAATTTCCTATAGAATCATGTCCAAAATTTTTCTTTGATCATAATTTTCCAGTAGTCTAATAATTCTTAAATTATCTCTCCTGTATCTATTTTCCAGGTCTGTTGTTTTATCAGTGTTGTGTTTCATATTTTCTTCAATTTTTTTCTTTCTTTTGATTTTGTTTTATAAATTCTTGCTTCTTTGTGAAGCCTTTCACTTCTAATTTTTTGATTCTAATTTCAAAGACAATTTCATCCCTGATTGTGGTATTCTTCTTTTCCTTTTGACCTGTTTTTCTTTGTAGATTTTTTTTTATCTTTTACTTTCTTTGCCACATTTTCAAGGTGGTCAATTCTGGCTTTTTAGAAACTAGTTTCTTGTTTTAGTTCATGTGCTTCTGTTTCCCAATTACCTATTTTGCTTTTTAAGTTCTTTTCCCAAATTTTTTTCAGCTTCTCTTACTTGTTTTTTGAATTGTGTTTTGAGTTCTTCCAAAGCCCGAGTTCAATTTGCTGGTGTTTTTGAGTTTTACTTGGTTTTCTTTTGTCCTCCTCTGCTCCATTTGTTCTTTGTTTATTAACTGAATAGAAGCTGTTGATTTTTTTTTCTTTTTCTGTTGTTTACTCATATTTTTCCTTCTTTTCCTATCCTTATTGCCTATATTCTTTATCCTCTCTTTATTTGCTGGATATGTTCACTTGGGCTTTTCTGCCTTAAGAGGCTGCTTCTCTGCTCTGCTGATTAACTGGATTAGGTTGATGGTGCTGACCTGTTGTATTAATGTGCCCTACGGCCAGATTTTCTCCAGCTTCCAGTAGAAGCTGAAGGTGAAAGTGAAGATGTGGAGGCTAAAAGTAGTTGCTCTTGGTCCTCCTCTCTACTCTTTTCTACCAGCCACCTCCCTGCCAGCTCCCCAGTCAATTCAATGAATTTTCTGTGGTGGTACCAAGATAATACAATGAGGTTATTATTAACCTTCACCTTGGGACTCCAGTCAGCTAGATTTCTACCCTGGGGCTCAGCACAGTAGGTGGGGGAGGGGTGTTGGATCCTTCCATTTTACCAGAGAATTGACTTTATCTTTGTACCTTTCAGGTTGGATTGAGTAGGAGTGACCTGTGGCTATATCTTGTTATTGAATTTGGCATTTTGTCTATTTTTAGACTTCTAATTGTTTACGAGTTCTGTGAATTTAGGCTTTTCTACCCTTTAGAGGCTTCTTCTCTGCACCAGTTGAGCTATCTGCAGAGCTTATTGTGCCCTGAGGCCAAAACTTCCAGAGGTAGAGACCTAAAATTCAGATATGGTGGTTGAAGACTGTGACCAACCTGCCCTCTTCTCTGCTTCTCACCTCCAGTTGCCTTCTTGCCAGCTATGGTCAGAGGCCTGAGCATTGCATAGTGGTAGCAAGATACTCTGTCCAAAATGGAGCCCTATCCCTGAGATTCCTCTGAGCACCAGAATCTCAGCACAGTAGGTGGAGGAAGGGATTTGGGACCTTCCTTCTTTTCCTTAAACATGAGAATTCAGCTTTCTCTGCATACATTTTAAGTTGAATGGAGCTGGAGGTTCCTGTAGCTCTGTCTTGCTATTGAATTTGTTTTTTTGTTCCCCTTGAAGTGCTTTATTTTTGATTGGTGTGGAAGGATTTTCACAGAAGAATTTACTTTTGTTGTTTCTAAGCTGCCATCTTGACTCTGACACCCCTTCCTAATACTTATAATTGTCCCAAAGTAGAATTGGATGCCTCATGAGACAGTGGAATTTTCTTCTCTTAAAGTCTTTAAGTAGCGATTATATGACTTTTTGGCAGATGTTTTATTGAGAATTCATTTTCAGATACATTCCATGTCCCTTTCCACTTTTTTAATTGCTTAGAAGGTCCTTTGCTGTCATTCCTTTATATAAATGGAACAAATGTGGTATAATTTTAAAATGTCAGAGATTTATTTTATTTAGTATGTAAATAAAGGAAACCTGCTAACCCTCATTTTTAGAATAATAGGGCCTTAGAATGTAAGGGAAAATAATAACAAAAAAAGGAAAATAAAACAGAAAAGAGGTCAATGTCAAGTTAAGATGAATATCTGACAAAATATATATATTTTGAAAAACAATCTATTTAAATTAAATTGGTGTCTTTTCCTCCCAAGATAAATCATCATATTTTATTCATTTTACACATAAAATGACATAAAAATACCTACTTTGCAGATGACAGTTCCATTTAGTTGTTCCAAATGGCAGGCATAAGCAGCAAATGCTCTATTCCTCAATCTAATTCATCCTAAGAGAAAACTGCAAAAGAAGTTTAAAGCTATTATAGATGCCATCTGTTTTGGTCACTTTACATCTTCTTTCTTTTGGCATGGAAACAATATTTTAGGAAACAAATGAATGATGGACTTATTTAATACTCCAGACACAGCTATAAAAATTCATTGTCACTGAAACAATGCACACAAGTATGCTTTGATAACAACCATTGGGGACTAGTGTAGGAAAAAATTCCATCTTTTAGTTCTTGACACCTCTATTTTCTTGTTTCCAGACTAATTTGTTCAGTTTTCCCCATAAAACTTTTTCTAAATTGCCATATAATATCTAAGTTTTGTCAAATTAAATGGAAACAAAAAAGCAGGGCTATTTCAATATAGGATTTCATGAATCAAAAATATAAGTTCCTGGGATATGTAAAATGATGCATAAATCAGTATGGGATCTTACTGGTATAGAGTCTCCCTCTACTAAGTATATACATGGCAACTTCCTCATGTCTTCTCGTCCTAAAGGATCCTTGTCCTTTTCATTAGAATCTGCCTCTTTTTTTTTAATAACTAAGATAATGATTTGTACTTGACATGTCTATCTGTTTTCCCTCATTCTCACTATAGAATAAGCTTCCTTCATCTTTTGTTTATATAGATCTTTACTGATTTTTCACTCAAGAGTTGTCTGGAGCCAATAGAAGCTACTTTTAATTTTTCACTGTAAGCTTTTATACCTCAAAATCATCAATGTTATCAGGGTTTTGTTTATTATTTTGTTCATTATATTTTAAAACCTAATAATGCAGAATGAACTTAAAAGTGTGTGTGCATACATTTTTCCTCTAGAGAGCACAGTTTTTAAATATTGTACTGCAAAGGTGCAAACAACCCTGCAAAAGGCTAACTGTAGAATTTCTGAAAGTTGAGAGGGTTTAGAACCCTGACTAGAGGCAGTTGATGCTGGAGGCTTGGTCAGAGCAGAAGGGTCAACTGAGCTTGCTCTTGGAGCTGAAACCAGGCCTTGATTCCTTGATTCTGTACCTTTTCTCTTGAGATTTTGTAGCTTAGCTAATTCCTCTGGATCTCCCTGACCTTCCCTATTCTATTCCCCATTTCCTTTCCTAATTTCCTGTGGGTTTTGGGAGAAGGGTGGATTTGGGTGGTAGCAATCAAACTTTGAAGACTTAGGTTTTCCCCATAGTCAAGTAGGGCTTATCCTTGATACCAATTATCTCCTGATTCACTGTGTGCAACTTCCCTAACCTTAAAGGCAACAAAACCTTGCGGGTCTGAGTGAGGGAAGACCCTTTCTCAGTGTCCCATTCCTGTGTCCCTCCCCCACCTGAAGCTTCTCCCTAGGTGGTTGTTAGAGAAACTTTGTATCCCTCTGTCCTTTACAATCAACCCTGAAACTTAAAAAACCCTGCTGTCATTTAATCAAACTTTTTGCTAAATCATTGGTTGAATGATAAAAGAGGGATGAGGAGAGAAAGGAATAATTTCTTTCTGGGTCCTGAGGGGAATTGGAAGCGTCCATCTTGGAAGAAGTGGTGATCTCCATACTTCCTCTGAGAAGCCATTCTATTTCATAGACAGGGAAGAGCCTTCGGACTCTTCCTTTGTGAACCTGAGAAACTGACTAGAAAGCCCTCTAGTTAGTTTCAAACCATTTCTGGCTGGCCCTAACCTTTTGTCTGTAGAAGTGTATCTCTCTGCCTGAAACCCCAGGTATCTCTCTGCCTGAAACCCTAGGACACAATTCCAGGACAGGGCAATCAAGGGTGTGCCTGTTTGAATCAAGCACACTTTGAGAACAAAAACTTGAGCCTAAGCCTGGGGCTAGAATTTGATCAGCCTCTGACCTGATCAAATTCCTGAGTTCAAAAGCTTACACTTAAACTTGAGGAAAGTATTTAAGCAATCAGCATCTCAAGGGTCAATTGAATCAGCATGCATAGGGGGCTCTCAGAGATCTTAGCCCTTGGACCATCTGGAAAACTGATAAAAACCCAGAAAATAAGCTGAAATTAGCACTAAGGAGTGACTGAAGTTTAAGATGGTACCCCAACTTCTCAGAAAACAGAGCCTACCTATAATTAGATAAAAAATGAGCAAAAAAAAGCACCTAACTCTAAAGAATTTTTATGGAGACAAAGATCAAGGTGCAGATGCAGAAGGGAACAGGTAAAGCAGAGGAAATACACACAAAGTCAAAAAGAAAAACATGGATTAGAGATGGAATCTGGAAGAGCTCAAAAAAGGCTTAAAAAATTAAGAGAGGCAGAGGAAAAGTTGGGAAGAGAAATAAAAGTGATACAAGAAGAAAGGAATATAATGCAAGAAAAAATGAAAGTGATGCAAGAAGAAATGAGCCAACTAAAAAAGGAGAACCAAGAGGCTTGAGGAGAGTGGAAGGACCAACTGGAGCTCTGCCTTTGGCTTTCAGCTTTGCTTTTGGCCTGTGCCCTGTCCCTGGACAATTTGAACCTAGATAATTTCTCTGGACCTCTCCCTGACCTTCTCCATACCATTCTCCTGTTTCCTTTCCTGTTTTCCTGTGGGCTCTGGGAGGAAGGGCGACCTTTGGGTTTTAGTGAATAGACTTTCCCTATAGGCAAGTAGGACATCCTTGAATCAAATCATCCCTAGATTTTTTATTTAGTTTACCTTCTACTTTAAAAGCAGCCAAATCTTCCCTGGCTGAGAGAGCAGGTTCTCTCTCAGTCTAATCCATTCCTGTGACCCTCCCCCATTTTGAGTTTCTCCCTAGTGGCTGTCAGAAACCCCAAACTCTTCTCTCCCTCTGACTAACCTTGAACATTAATATAGCCTTTTGTTACCTAATCAAACCCTCTGGTGAATCATTATGTTGAAGAATTAGGCAGGGATTGAAAGGGGGAAGGAATTACTCACTTGCATTTTCTGAGGGAACTGGAGGCACCCATCTTGGGAGGAAGTCATTGCCCAAGACTTCCTCCTGGATCCTCATCAGTTTCAGTGACAGGGAGGAGCCTTGCAACACCTTCTTTGAGGATTTGAGAAGCTGACAAGAAAGCCCTCAAGTCAGATTTAAACCATTTCTGACTGGCCCTATTCCTTGCATCTATAGAAGTACCTTTCCTGCCTGGAAGGGTTCAGCCCATTTCCCCCCAGTGTCCTCTGTCTCTAGCCTGAGTGTCTAGTCTGTGTTAGCTGCCTCTCCTGAATACCTCACCTGTACTCTTATCATCCAAATACCACCTTGTCCATTCCTTCCCTAAACTTAGCCATTCCCGTCCATTCCTCTCCTACTACTTCAATCACCTTCATTCCTTCCTTTAACCTAAAGATTCCAAGATACCATCACCTTTTTGATGACAGGACTCATTAAGATAAAAATGTTTATGTTTCCATTGAAAGGGGATTACTGTAATTCTCAGAAAATACACTCAGTAGTAGATAAGATAAAAATAATTTATTTAGAGGATGGAAAAATAAGCTAATTATAATAATATGATGTATGTGATGATATATGATGATATGATGTATATGTAATTGTGATAATATGGAACATTATGTACATACAATATGATATTTATGCCTATGAATGACGTGAAAAATCAATCAAGAGCTGAAAGAGAGGATTGCACTGAGAGAAACTCAGAGGGAGGGAGAGAATGAGGCAAATTATGTAATGTAACATGGCAAGAAAAATGAATACAGAGAGGGGAGAATAAAGAGTGGTGACTGGCAGTGCTTAAACTTTTCTCATTGCAACTGGCTCAGAGAGGGAAAAAAGTATATGCATATACACAGTGGGAAATAGAATTCTATCAACCTACAGGGAAGTAGAAGGGCAACAAGACATGAGAAGCAGGGGGTAATTGAAGGATGGGGAGCTGGAGGAGGTGACAAAAAGCAAAATACTGGTGAGGACACACAGAGTGAAAGGTAATAGAGTAGGATCTAAAGGGGACAATATTATGGAAGGCAATATACAGTAATCATAATGCTAAATGTAAATGGGAAGAACTCAACCACTGAAAGGAAGCAGAAAAGAGAGTGCAATAAAAACCAGAATCCTACTATATATTGTTTACAAGATACAGATCCGAGCCACTGTGACAACCACAGAATCAAAGTAAAAGTCTAGAGAGAATTTATTATGGATCATCAAAAGTAAAAAAAAAAATAAGCAGGAGTAGCAAACATGATACCAGACAAAGTCAAAGTAGAAATTAATCTGATTAAAAGAGACAAAGAAAGAAATTGCATTTTGCTATTAGGTACTATAAACAATGAAGTAATATTATTACTAAATATTTATAAATAATTGGTATAGCATCTAGACTTTCTAAAGGAAAAATTGAAGGAGCTCAAGGAGAAAATAGATAATAAAACCATACTAGTGGGGGATCTCAAACTTCCCCTTTTAGAACTAGATAAATTGAACCAAAAAATAAATAAGAAAGAAGTAAGGGAAGTGAATGAAATGCTAGAAAAATAAGATTTAATAGATATCTGGATAAAACTGAAAAGGGATAAAAAAAGAATATTCCTTCTTCTCAGCACATAAACAAAGATTGACCATGTACTAGAGCATAGAAATATCACAAACAAATGGAGAATAGCAGAAATAATAAATGCCACTTTTAAAGATCATAATGTGTTAAAAATTATAATTAAAAAGGGTCTGTGGAAAGGAAAAATTACAATTAATAGTGTAAGAGTTTGGAGGAAGCCTCATAGATGGAATTTTGAGGAGAGTATGATAGTTGGACTTCACTAAAAGGACTTGTGAGAAGGAACCAACAGATCTTCATTCTCTAGCTTTGGAGGAGCAGAAAGGAGGGAATTGGATTTGGGGAACCTACAGTACCTTCAAAAGCAAAACTGAAGAGTTTCAAAGACCTTCAACAGTTACAACCAGTCTATTTGATTCACCATCATTCCTGAACATCTTGGAAGACATATTATCAAAGTTTCTTTAGTTGGCCAGGGGAGCCAGGACTTAGGTGGGAGGGAGCCAGCCCCTGGGGGCCCCCCAAACTTGACTTAAACCTTTACTTTACTAGATTTCATCTATAGGTAGCCATTATTTTACTTTTAAGAATACTTATTTGGGGTTCAGGTTAGAGAAGCTGGGATTTGGGGAATGTAGATTGCTACTACCAAGTCAATGACTGAATAAGAGGAATTTAGGGATCCCCTGCACACCTGTTTCCCAGCACTCATCTCAGTCATTCCTAATCTATTTGTTTTCTAAATAAACCCTTGTTAGTTTGATTCAAGTCAGATTTGAATAGTTGATTTGGGAGGGAGAGAGATCTTGTGGGTTGAAGGAGGAAGGAAAAGAGTTCTTCATTTAGAACAGCCTTCCTGCTTTGGGGAATGGGGACACTTATGCTAGTACACTCTGGTATGAACAACTAACTAGGGTCCCATTGGTCTCCTTCAATAGTTAACATCTCCCTCTAACTTTCTTATCCCTGGCACACCCATATTAGGAAATCCCAATTGTTCAGAAACCCCAAATTGTCTCCCTAGTAAAGAGAGGGGATTGTGTAGCAGTATTGGCCCTTATACTTCAATCTGAGGTTTTCCAAACCACACCCCAACTATCTCTCACCCCCTTCCTTACAACAGGAAACCAAATAATCTAATTCTTCTAAACAGGTGGGTCAAAGAAGAAATCATAGAAACAATTATGGAGTTTGTTAAAGAGAATGACAATGAGGAGACATCATATCAAAACCTATAGGATACTAACAAAGCAGTACTCAGGGTAAAAATTATATTGCTGAGTCCTTCTACAAACAAAATAGAGCTTAAGAGATTAATGAATTGGTCATGCAACTTAAATAATTAGCAAAAGAACAAATTAAAAACCCCTGACAAAAACTAAATTGGAAATTCTAAAAATTAAAGGACAAATTAATAAAATTGAAAGTAAAAGAACCATTGAACTAATGAATAAAACTAGGAGCTGATACTTTGAAAAAAGAAATAAAATAGATGAAGTACTACTTAATCTAATAAATAAAAGAAAGAAGAGAATCAAATTAACATTATCAAAAGTGAAAATATCACTCTAATGAAGAGGAAATTAAGGTAATTATTTAGAATATTTTGCTCAATAATATGGCAATAAATATGACAATCTAGATGAAATGGGTGAATATTTACAAAAATATGAATCACCTGTGTTAACTAATGATAAAATAGTTTATTTAAATAATCCAATATCAGAAAAATAAATTGAAGAAACCATCAAGGAACTATCTAAAAAAATCCACAGGACTAGCTGGATTTATAAGTGAATTCTATCAAACAATTAAAGAACAACTAATCCCGTTAATATACAAACTATTTGACAAAATGAGCAAAGAAGGAGTCTTAACAAATTCCTTTTATGACAGAAATATTGCATTGATTCCAAAGCCAGCAGACCTAAAATGGAAAAAAATAAAACTACATACCAATCTCCTTAATGAACAAAGAGGCAAAAATCTTAAATAGAATACTAGCAAAATGATTCTAGCAAGTGATCATGAGAATTATTCACTATGATCATGTGAGTATTATACAAGAAATACAAGGACAGATTAATATTAGGAAAACCATCCACAGAATTGACCATATCAATAATCAAACCAACAGAAATCACATGATTATCTCAATAGATGCAAAAAATATCTTTAACAAAATACAATACCCATTTCTATTGAAAACACTAGAAACTATAGGAACAGAAGGGCCATTCCTCAAAATAACAAACAGTATATATTTAAACCATCATCAAATATCATCTGTATGGAAACAAGTTAGAAGCCTTCCCAATGAAATCAAAAGTGAAGCAAGGATGCCTATTATCACCTCGATTATTTAATATTGTTCTAGAAATGCTAGTGATAGCAATCAGAGAAGAAAAAGAAATTGAAGGGATCAAAGTAGTCAACAAGGAAACTAAACTATTACTTTTTTGCAAATGATATGATGGTATACTTAAAGAACCCCAGAAAATCAACTTGAAGCCTTGTAGAAATAATTAACCACTTTAGCAAATTTTTAGGGTACAAGATAAACCCACATAAATCATCAGCATTTATATATATCTCTAACAAAATTCAGCATCAGGTATTAGAAAAAGAAACTCCATTTAAAGTCACTCTAGAGTAGTGATGGGCAAACTACAGCCCATGGGCCAGATGCAGCCCCCTGAAATGTTCTATTCAGTCGTGATACATTATTCCTTATCTGATGAATAAAATGAATAGGATACAATACAATGCAACTTCCAAAGAATTGCCTTAGAAACAGACTGAGAGATGAGCATTTCCTTTCCTTTGGCTCCCTCTTTAAAAATTTGCCCATCACTGCTCTAGAGGATTTCCAGGCTAAGATGGCCTCAGAGCAGAAGGAACTTTATGAGTCTTCCTACTAGTGATCACAACAAAGAGCCTCAAAAGGACAAAAATAAAAATCAGAAGAAGGAGGGGGTTCTGCCAAGGGGGACAACCTTTAAGGTAGGCAGGGTTTGTGCATTTCCACACTATAAGGGGGTAAAATTATACCTAATAAAATGAGAACTGATTACCCCTCCCCCACAACACCTACCTCTACAGAGTGAGAGCAAGGGCTAGGGCAATCTCTAAATTTTAGGGAGCTGGTTGAGGGCACCACAGTCTTACCCCTGAAGACAATGCAAAGTCTTGGCAGCAAGACTTAGTATCCAAAGCTGAGGAGCAAGGATTATGGGAGAAGAGATAGCACAAAGAGGCTGAGGAGGACAGTGCACAGGAATAGAGATAGCTCAGAGGTAGATTGCCCACAGCAGATGCAGTGGAGACTGGAAAAATAACCTTAGGGCAAAAAATCACTGTGGCTCCCTAAACTGAGTGCTGCCTGCCTTCCTCAGTCAGACTTCTGGCTGGGACATGTGATAAAGAGTTTAAATCTACCTTGCAAATTCTTAAATCTAATCACCAAAAATGTAAACAACTCCACTTAACTCTCAAGTGGGGAAGTCTGTGACCAACGTGTGCAAGAATGGGTGACGAATCAGCATCGACTGACTGCCCCCTAGGGAGTCTTAAGAAAAGCTTCTGCATTGATTGGACACATAAACTAAGAGGAAGGCACAGGGAATAATGAAAGAAATGGCTTGTATAAATTGAAAGAACTTCCAGGACTCACTCTCAGGGATCTTGGTTGCTTGCTTCTTCTTGTGGTGGGTGACTAGGACCTGGAGGAGCTCCCACTGCTAGCTGAGACCTTGGACTAAGTAAAACTGCTGTTAATCTCTCCCTTGGAATTACATGTGGTGAGTGTAAAGACTAAATTTTCCTGGACTTCTCTAAAGGAACTCCCCTTTCAAAAGAGATTCTGTGACTGAAGCTTCTGCTGCATTCATCAATGGCTCTCCAGGCCTCTGGGGCCTTCCAGCCCTCCAGCCTTGGGTTCAAGGCTGAGCCTCCTCAGACTGAGCACTAATTAGATCTGCCTGAGTTAAAGTAGGGGGCCAGAACAAATTACTTCCTGTGTTATATTACTTATCCTATCCTATTCTCTCTGATTTTCTTATTTTCCCTTCCTCTTTTCATTTATAAATTAACTTACATAAAAGTAATTTTGACTTGAGGTTATTCTTTAATTGGTGATTGATAATTATTCAATTCCCTGGCAACTAAACCTTTTAATATTCATCCAACCAAAAACCCTTTTTACTCTTTACAGAAGGGAAGATAAAAATAACACAGGAATGGCAACCAACACCGAAGAACTACAATTTACAACTACCAAATGAAATAAGACACAGCAAGAAAGACTGACACTGGATAACTTCTTTAAAGAAAAAGAGCAGAGTACAGAAATGAGAGCAGAGAGTGACAAACAAGAAAACCCATAAAAACTTTCCAGAAAAAATGGAAATTGGTCACAAGCTCTTGAGGAACACAAAAGGAGTTCAAGCATCAAATAAGAAAGATAGAAGAAAAATTGGAAGAAAAGTGGGAAATAGAAATGCAAGTAATTAAAAAAGAAAATAACCATTTATATAACAGAATCTCCCACTTGGATAAAGAAGCCCAGAAACCAAATGAAATAATTAGAAAATTGGATACATGAATTGACCTGCTGAAAGCCATGAAAAGCAGGATAAATCAAACCAAAAAGGAAAATGAAAAGATCATAACGGAAAATCAGTCTTTAAAGAATAGAACTGGGCAAGTAGAAGCTAATGATCTCACAAGACAGCAAGAATTAATAATGCAAAATCAAAAGAATGGGAAAAATACAAGGGAACATTAAGTATCTCACTGAAAAGATAACTGACACATAAAACAGGTTCAGAAGAGACAATTTGAGAATCACTGGTCTACCTGAAATCCTAGAAAAAAAACAAGCCTTGACATCATATTATAAGAAATTATCCAAGAAAACTGTCCTGATATTCTTGTACAAGAGGGAAAAAATAGATGCTCAAAGAGTCCATAGATCACCTCCTACATTAAATCCTCAAAAGACAACCCCCAGGAGTGTGATAGCCAAATTCAAGATATTACAGCCCAAGGAGAAAATATTGCAAGAAACCATAAAGAGACAATTCAGATATCAAGGAGGTCCAGTCAGGATTAAACATTATCTGGCAGCCTCCACACTAAAGGACCACAAGGCTTAGAATATGATATCCAGAAAGGCAAGAGAATTGGGTCTACAATAAAAGATCACCTATCCATTAAAACTGACTATATATTTCCAAGGGAAACTATGGACATTTAACAAAATGGAAGATTTCCAAGTATTCCTAAAGAAAAGACAAGAAATAAATGGAAAATATGATGTCCAAATAGAAAATTCAAGAGAAACATGAAAAGGTAAACAAGAAAGACGGGAAAAAAATTAAGGGCTTCAGTAAGGTCAAATTGTTTATATTCCTATATGGAAAAATATGCTTAACTCTCAAAAGTTGGTTTCACTATCATAGTTAATAAATTAATTATTTATAGGTAGAGGTTGGGGTACTAACTGGTTTAAGATGATATGTAAATAAAATGGGGGAGGGGAATAGAAGATAGCACCAAGACAAACTTGAAGAAAGGAGAAAAATAGGATAAATTATACCACATAAAGATGTGCATGGGAGTAGGAGGGGAAGAATATTATTATAAGAGGTTAGGATCAGAGTGGTAATAAGTAATATTTAAACTTACTCTCAGTGGAATCAATTCTGAGAGGGAAGAGCTTCTAGACCCATTAGGGTATAGAATTCTATCTTACCCTACAGGGAAGTTGAAAGGGAAAAACCAAAGGAGGGCGAGGGTCAGGGAGTACCAAAAGGTAGGGAAAGATAGGGAGGAAGGTATATAATAGACCTTAAAGAAAAATAAGATGGGAATAAGAAGGGTGGGAAGGGAAGTAAAAAAAGGGTGCAGATTAGGGGGACTGATTAAAAGCAAAACACTGGTGTAGAAGGAAATAGTGAAAGAAGAAAGGGCAGGACTAAAAGAGGAAATCAAAATGATGGGGAAAAACAGGTGGTATTCATATGTGCGAATGTGAATGGGTTGAACTCATCTATAAAAAGGAAGCAAAGAGTAGAGTGGATTAGAAACAAAAATTGTACCATATGTTGTCTACAAGAAACACACATGAAGCAGATAGACACACAGGGTAAAGGTAAGAGGGTAGAGCAAAATATATTGGGTGCCAACTGAGAAAAAGAAGGCAGGAGTCACAATCATGATATCTGACAAAGCCAAAGTAAAAATAGATATGATTAAAAGAGATAGGGAAGGTAATTATATCCTATTAAAAGGCAGTATAGACAATGAAGAAATGTCAGTACTCAACATGTATGCACCAAATGGTATAGCATCTAGATTTTTAAAGGAGAAACTGATACATTGTGGCACAATTGAATATAATACATTTTTTCTACTAACAGCAATGCCACAGGATAATACAGAGGAATTTAGGAGAAAGAACTTTATCCACATTCAGAGAAAGAACTGTGGAAACAGAAATGTAGAAGAAAAACATATTCTAGATCATGTAGTTCAATAGGAATATGATTAGGATTTTTATGTTAAAAGATCACTCTACTACAAATATGAATAACATGGAAATAGGTTTTAAACAACGGTACATGTATAACCCATTGGGACTACTTGTCAGCTTTGGGAGGAGGAAGGAAAAGGAGAGGGATCATGAATCATTGAACCATGGACAATTTTTCTAAATCAAAGTGGGAAAATCTTAAATCACAAAAAAAGAGTTAAGACAAACTCAGGTTGCTGTGGTTTTAAGGGCAGTTCTCTATCCACTGACTGTTACTTAGAATATAAGACAACAATACAGATCTGATGAAATCAGCCTAAACCAGCTCATTAGTGCTGTAAAGGTGGAATTTTACTGGGGTGCAGCAGAACCCCAAAAAAGCAGGGTCAGTTGAAGACTGTTGGAAGCATGTAAGGGGTAAAAAGGGGATTTGTTGGATGAATATTAAAATGTTTGGTCACCAGGGAATTGAATAATTATCAATCCCCAATGAAAGAATAACTTCAAGTCAAAATGACTTTTGTGGAAGTTTATTTACAAATGAAAAGAGGAAGAGAAAATAAGAAAAGTAGAGAGAGATTAGGATAGGATAAGTAAAAAAAAACACACTAAGTAATTTATTCTGGTCCCCTAGTTTAACTCAGGAAGATTTAACTAGTCCTTAATCGGAGAAGGCTGAGCCAAGAGTCCCTGAGGCCTGAGGGCTGGGGATGGGATGAATGAAGCAAAAGCTTCAATTTCTTGTCCTCTCTTGAAAGGAGAGATCCTTCAGAGAAGTCCAGGAAGATTTAATCTTTACACTCACCACTTGTAATTCCAAGGGAGAGATTAAGAGCAGTCTCATCTAGTCCAAGGCCAGCCCTCCTCTAGGTCCAAGTCACAAACAAGAAGAAGCTACAGGAAATTGTCACTCCCTTTTAAAGGTGCTTCTTACATGTCACTTCCTGTGCCTTCCTTATAGTTTAGGTGTCCAATCACAACAGACACTTTGCTTAAGACTGCCCAGGGGGTAGTCAGTCAATTCTGATTCATCACCCACTTTTGCACATGTGGGTCACAGACCTCCCCACTTGTGAATTAAATGGATTAATGAATTAAATTGTTTACATTTTTGGTCATTAGATTTGAGAATGGGCAAGGTAGATTTAATCTCATTACCACAACCAGGAATATAAAATGGGGAACTACCATGTTGTAGCCATGTTTGGATTCCTGCCAGGACTGACCCTGCTCTATTATATTAGCTGAGAGATTTAGAGACTCAATTGAGAGCCTGACTGTCTACCACAGATATCATCATCTGTCCCCTTTTAATAATCCCTCTAGTGATCAATAATTTTAACTTGTGACAGTAAGAAACAAGGATTTTGGTGGGGAGGGTGAGGAAACTCAGTTTGAGGCAATTTGAGCCAGGGACTCCTTAGGCATCAATGGATAAATTATTAGTTGTCTCCTATACCCTCTTCCCTTCTGTTATTCATCCATTTCCTCTGATCAACCCTATTATTAAAAACATATTACAAAGTCAGATAGTGTTTGGTCTATCTAGCAAAGTCATCGACGAAGTGAACAAGCCGGCTGCCTTACCTAAGAAGATTCCTCCATCATGTCAACTAAATTTTAGTTGAAACAGGGAGGTTCTCTGTGGGGAGGTTTGTCTGGCTAATAATGGCTGGCAATATCACAGACTGACAAGAGATACCTCCATCAACAGAGAAATATATCCTCTTTCCACTACAAAGTGGCAGAAGTGAATCCACTCACTCTTTTTAGGGAAGCCATTGACTAAATATCCCCTAAGTAATCAGATTGCTTCAGTGGTGACTAGCGATGGAATTCCACTCTGACCTTCTCTCTCTCTGACCCATCCCCCACTGAATCAGCTTCCTTTTCAGTGCCATTTAATAAAATTTTATATCAGCACTTACACTTCAGAAATTGGTAAATGTTCGAAATCAGAGCTTGACTTATTGATTTGTTTATTGTCTAGAATGAAAGTGATGGAGAAAATGATAATGCTGATCAAATTAAAAATATATGTTATGTGTGCATTTTTCCCTGAGATTTAGAGTAAAACATTTCTCATTTCCCTCTCTAGAAATAGATATAAAGATAAAAAGAGCAATAGATGCATATTTAGATAGATAATGAGAGAGATTACCTCGCATTCCTTGTATATAGTCATAATAATGAATGTTTGCTTCAATTTAGGGTTATAAAAATTTAGAGGAAGGACAAAAGGGAGAGTACAAGTATACGATATTGCCAATAAAAAACACTTATGTTCAAATCTTTTTTTCTTAGCATTTGGTTTTTATATATATATATTTTTATATTTTTGTGTTCATATTTGAGTTCTAAATATTTGTGCTGTAAACATTAAATTAAAAACTTTTTAAAACACATTTCTGTTTCAAAAGAATCTATCACTACCTGGAATTGCTAGAATCCTATAGTAATATTGTAAATCTTGCTCATTATATTGTTTCATTTGTAAGATAAAGAAAACATGGTATTGAAGTATATAGGATCTTTTCCATTGTATACATTGCTATTCTAAATATATTGGTACCTGTTATATTATTTTCTGAAGCACATATTAGGGTCTATTATTTAAAAATCCATTAATCACTTATTAACCTGATTTTATTTATCTTCCATAACCCAATATTTTAGCTGATAAAGAAAACAGGATTTCTCATTACAGAGTAGTTACTGTTTTATTTTATTTTTGTTGCTTATCAAATTGTTTAAAATTACTGTAGCAAATTCTGATAATTCTGTCAATGACTCTCACTGTCAAATATAGAATTTGAAATGTAGCATGTTGTACTATATAATCTCTTAAGAAATGATCAAAAGACCAATCACTGATGATTTTATTTATTTTTTAAATTTAAAAGTGTATTCTAAGTATTTTAAAAGTCAAACCTTACAATGAATATTTTTCAGCCAATCTGAAAGAAGACAAAGGCCCAAATTCTAAGCTAAACTCCAAACAAACAGGATTGAGAAAGATAGGTATTCCTCAGAGAAGCTGGATCATTAGGCTTCCTCACACCTCAGACAATTGAATGAAAGTATTCCATCATTTATATACCCTAAAATTACATTAGATAATGATATATTTTTTGAAAATGGGTGGGATATAGCTTCTTGAGGAGGTGTCTCAACTAATTATAGAGTACTGATTCATTAGCATGGTACTTAAGCTGTATATTAGGTCAAGACGTGGTCATGAGAGGTCCAAGGCCATCACCACTCCTTCAGATATAACTTATATAGTTGGTAATCCTTCTGCTTAGAGTATACTCGCCTTCCCACAAATAAGTCACATCCTCCTGCTTATGGTGAACAGTTCTCTAGCCTAGATGGGGCCTTGCTTTATTGCAAAACTCTGGCTTATACAAAGTTAAAAAAATAGATGAAAATATTGCAATCAGTTTGCTTAATAACTTTATGAAATATAGTTACTATAATTTTATTAATCATTAGTCAATCATTATCTCAGGTAAATCACTTCCTTTGACTTAATACTAATTGATTCTAAGATGTTGGTCTAATAAAGAGTTCAGGGGGTCAGGGATCCTCATTCTCTTCAACCACTAGGAAATGATATAACAATAAATAATATAAATTTAAATTCCAAAGAAAGCTTTGGATGAACTCAAATTTATATTTCTCTGTATCATGATGCTTTTCTAAACTACAGCAAGGATCAGTTTTACCTAGTGTGTTTTCAGGGTTGTTAAGAGGCCTGCCTATGTTGTTGTATCATAGATTCTGAGAATTAAAGAAATTTCAGAGCTTTTCTAGTTTGAAACCTTTCCAAATCATGGATTCCTACCCAACAACATGTAATGAAAGTGGTCATGCTGTCTTTCCTTAATTCATAATTCTCCTCAGAGGTATTCCAATTCATTTTAAGACCACTCTAATTGTTTGGAATATTTTTCTTCTTTCAAGGGTAAAACGTTGTTTTGTTTCATTTTGAAATTTCTGTCTCCTTTTTCCATGTTCAGTAAGCAAAGGAGAAAAAAATATAATACTTCTTCCATGCAAAAAAATTTAATTTCTTAAGGACACCCATCATATATTCTCTCTTTTATTTTTTTCCTCCCAGGAAAATATACCTAACTTTTATCCCCCTGTTTATGTATCACACAATCTGGAAGCTATTCACCATCCTGATTGCCCATCTCTGAGTATTTTCCATTTTGTCAATGGACTTCCCAAAAAGAAGACTCCTGTACTGAAAATAGAACTCTAAATATAGCCTGAACAGTCTGAAGTACATATGAATCCTCTCCTTCATTCAGTGTTTATTTCTGCTAATAAATACAGGTTAGAATTATAGGAGCTTTTTTAGCTATCACATCCTAATAACATTGTATTCAATTAAAACCTTTGGATGATTCAAAGCTTAACCCAAGTACCACCTTGATTTGAAACATTTACTAAGATTCTCCTCATCTTAGCCCCTTAAGCCATCTCACATTATTTTGCATTTGTCGTATTTATGCAATATATGTATGTATTGTATGTATGTATGTATGTATGTATATTGTTTCCTCCAAGGGAATATAGCAGATGGTTGGTGGTTAAGAAGTGAATTATCATTGAAGATTGTTTGACTGATTCTCACTTACATTGATTTTTCTCCATCCTGTCTCTCATTCTTTTCAAATACTGTCATAATTTCTCAAATATTGAGTTATTTCTTAGAGCAGAGGCTTTGTTTCCAGAAAATTCCTTCTAAAATAAATATCTTTAGGGGGAACATGCATTAGTTTATTCACTTATTCTCACATTATTGGATTGGTAAGGGTTATTTTATTGAATAAACCAACAGGAATCTTGAATATCCTTAGGGAATAGGATATTGAACAGTTGCATTTTTTTTCTTTTCCAAACTCTATGCTTTTACTTTCTCCCCCAATATTTAAATTTTTTGTTTAGTTTCATGTAGAAACAATTTTGAGAAATTTTTTGACATTTTATAATTCAGATTTTCTCCCTTCTTACCATCCCTCCCAACCCAGGCACTCCTACCAGTATTACTGTCATGTAATACATATTTCCATATTGTTAATGTCACAATAGAAAACACATGAAATAAAAATTACATGAAGGAAATATAGTGGAAGGTGGCATGTCTTGATCTACACTCAGACTCCAATAGTTCCTTCTTTGGCTGTGGATAGCATTTTCATAATGAGTACCTTAAACTTACCTTGGAGACTTACTTTGTTAATAAAGGTTTTGTCCACAATTGATCAGTGTATAATATTTTTGTTCCTGGATACATTGTTCTCCTTGTTCTACTGACTGTACTTCACATAAGTCTTTCCAAGTTTTTTTTCAGAAATCATCCTTTTCATTGTTCCTAATCTGTCCATTATAATCACGCACCACTCATTCTCCAAATGATGGAAAATTTCCAATTCTTTGCCATACAAAAAAGTTGCTTTAATATGTTAGAACAGGTAAGTTCTTTTCTCTTATCACTGATTTCTTTGGAATACAGACCCAGTGGTGATATTGCTAGGTCAAAGAGTGAGCATCATTTTGTGACCTTTTCAGCCTGGTCCCTTATTGCTATTCAGAATGGTTGTAATGTTTCACTGTTCTACCAAAAGTAGTGCCCCAATTTTCCCACATTCCCTCCAACATTCATAATTTTCCTTTTTGGTCATGTTAGGCTATGTGGTAGGTGTGAGGTGATATCTCAGAGGGTTTTTTTTTGTTGTTGTTGTTATTATAACTTTAAATCCTTACTTCCACTCTCAGTATCAATACAGTGTTCCAAGGCCAAAGAGTGGTAAGGGCTAGGTAATATGTGTTAAGTGCCTTGCCCAGGGTCACATGGCTAAGGAGTGTCTATGGTCAGATTTAAACATAGGACCTCCTGTCTCTAGGCGTGGCTCTCAATCCACTGAACCACCTAGCTGCCCCCTCAGAATGTTTTAAATTTATATTTATTTAATCAATAATAATTTGACCATTTTATATGATTATATATATTTTAATTTTTTACTCTGAGAACTGCCTGTTCATACATGTTGAACATTTCTCAATTGGGAAATGCTTTGTCTTCTTTTAAATTTTACTTAATTCTCTATATATTTGAGAAATTGGGCTTTTTTTCAGAAACACTTGCTGTAAATATTTTTCCCAAATTTGTTTTTATTCCTTCTGATCTTTTTTGCATTGATTTTATTTTTTTAAAAAAAAATCTTTTCAATTTAATGCATCAAAATTATCTATTTTATTATTTTTAATTTTGCCTGTCTTATTTGGTCATGTGTAATTAGAGTTTTCTCCCAAGAACTCTTTTTCCCAGTTTCCCATTTTACTTCTTACATTATGTGCTAATGTAGGGAGGATATATTTTGATTGAACCTTGCCCCTCTCTCTTTCTGCTCCCAAGATAGTTGTTGAGGTCGGGTGAGAGCCAGGCAGGAGAATTTACTCACATGGTTATACTTAAACTTTGTACTTCTATTTTTATTTCTTCTACTTCAAGTGATTACTAATAAATCTTATAAGATATAATACTTGGCGTTATTGATATTAATTTAAATCTTATATTGTTGGTGTGCCATGAAGCAATAGAATCCTTGACCTTTTAAGATAACCTTTGAGTAAAGAGAGGAAGTAGATTATTTTGAGAAAACCACATTTCTCTCCTGCCACTGCCCTTTTTGCCCTCCCCCTTGAGGGGAACTCTCTTCAGAGTTTTCCTGGCCCAAGAGTTCCAAAGTGGCCTCTCTGCCTGCCCACTTTGGTTTGCAGAACTTGGCCTGGTGGGGACTTGCTGATCCTGGAGCCTCTGCCTGTCTGCCGCATCTTTTGAGCAAGGTGTTTTTTCCTGCATGAAAGGTAAAGTATAAATTTTCCTTATATTACTAGCAGCTGAGACAGCCCCCAGTGCAGCACAGAAGTGCAACAAGCTAGAGATCTTGGGCTTTTTCCCATGCTGGCCACCCCACCCACTTCTAGCTTCCAACCCAATTTTAATATGACCCTGGGGGTTTTCATGCTTCCAGCTTTGAAAGGGTGGAAACTGAAGGGTTAGCTCACATGGGCAGGGGGGAGCTTCTTTGTCTCCCTCTAAACCCTAAAACCCAACATACCAGGGGTAGAAGCTAATAGCTCAGGGAATTGAAAACCAGATTTTTGGAAATTAGGCTATGGTTTCCTGGCCCAAACATCAGGTGTAGCCTGTATATACTCAAACCCTCTTTTGTTCTCCCTGGTGTTTTTATCCCTAGTGGGGATGGGAAGGAAGGTTACTTTTCCAAACTTCTTAGCTAACTCCTGAGGTTGTTTTTGTTTTTGTTTTTGTTTTACCTTTAAGACAGTGTGTTGTATTTTGCCTAAAATAGAAAACTCTTGCTTTTTCTTGTTGCCTCTCCTAAACTTAATCTCTGGGTAAGGCTTTTCACTTGCCCTCCATTCAAAGGCTGATTCGGGTGTGTCTCCATCTAATAGCCTTGTGAGAGTTTTACCCCCTAGCCAGTACATACTAGGGTAATGCCACCTCTGAAGAGAAAATAGAATTGCTACTGATCTAATAATTTGAATTTAAAGCATGGCACACTCTATGAAAGAGCAGTGCATTACCACAGTCTTAGGATGTCTTTTTTTACTACTGTTCCTGGGAGTACTTGTACCGATTGGAAATATTGAAATTCATCCATTCTTCCCCTAGAAAAAATCATTGAAATGTATCCTGAATAATCTCAAGATGCAGAAGGGAGATTCTACATAGTCTCTGCAATACATTCAATATGGGGTTTGTCCACATTATACTCATCAAGGAAATCCTCCTCAGAATGGGGAACCTCAGAAGTGTGACCAAAGGAATCTAGATGAATGATGATACTTGGGAGGGGAAGGAATCTCAATGAGTTTGGAGGTGAATTTTAAGCCTTTTCAAACTCTATTGCCTTATTGATGCTAAATGTTTCAGTTTGTTCCCCTCCAAATAGTTAAGAAGTCTCTGTAATGCAATGATAGAATTGGAGAAAAGGACTCTTGAATTCATTACTCACATCCTGTCACATATATTATATTCACTGATTGTGAATTTCTGATTGTTTGTTTTAAGATTTAATTTGGTTTTTAAGTTCACATATCAATCTAATCTATAAAATTCTGTTACACTATATCGTTTTCAGCTACTGTATTTTGGTCATTAGCTTTACTTTCTTTTATATTGTCTTTACATTGGGGAAACTAGGCATGTAAATCTATGAGATTTCTCCATACTCATTTCCCAATGAAATCATAGGGGGGATTGTGTAATTAGAATTTTCTCCTCAAAACTCTTTCCCAGCTTCCAATTTTCCTTCTCACATTAAATGCTAATTTTGATGTAACCCACCCCTTTTTATCTCTGCTCCCAAGAAGGTGGTTGTGGAGGTTGGGTGAGAGCCAGGCAGGAGAATTTTCCTCATGTGGTCATATTTAAGCTTTGTATTTCTATTTTTATTTCTTCTATTTCAAGTGATTACTAATAAATCTTATAAGATATAATACTTGGAGTTATTGATATTAATTTAAATCTTACAACCATAAATTCTTCCCTTATCCATAAGTCTGACAGACAAACCTTTCCATGTTCTTCTAATTTGGTTATTTTATTATTTAATTCTAGAACATGTATAGATAAATGGTGTGAGAATGTTGGTCTATCTCTTGTCTCTGATATACTGCTTTCCAGTTTTCTCAGCAGTTTTTGTTAAATAGTGAGTTCTTTACCCCAAAGCTTACGTTTTTGGATTTATCAAACACTAAGTTGTTATCGACATTAACTACCATGTGTTGAATACCTCACCTATTCCACTGATCCACCGCTCTATTTCTTAGCCAGTATCAGATTGTTTTGATTACCACTTTGTAGTATATTTTCATATCTGGTGTAGTCAGACTTCTTTAATATATTTCTTTCATTAATTCCCTTATTATTCTTGATCTTTGGGTATTCCCGTGAAGTTTGATGTTATTTTTTTTCTAATTCTTTGGAAAAATTTTGAAGTAGTTTCATTGATATGGCATTGAAGAGGTAAATTAATTTTGGTAGGATTGTCATTTTATATTATTTAATTTGTGTTGGGTGCCATAAACTAAGATAAGTGAGGGGGAGGGGGATTTTTAAACTAACCTGCTTATTAGTGACTATTTTGTTGCTGAATTTCATTGGCTAATAAAAATTCATTTAGTTGCTAAATCTTCAATTGAAGGTTGGTATTTTGTACACTTCAAGCCCAACCAAGCGCTACTAACTTCATCTGTCAATCTGTTTCTTTTGTTGCTTTTGATATTATTTAAAGCTGAGAATAAGGTCTCACAAAAAGTACATAGAGGGAAAAATTGTGAGCAAAAAAAATTTTCTTTTCAGGGTACTAAAAGTGTCTGATAATCAATTCCAGGAACTCCAAATATCCTGTTCATGGTGGCATTCCTCTTGATTCTCCAAGTGGCACCTTTCCAGATTCTCAAGTTTTGACCACAAGTTGACAAACACTTGACCCCAGATGTTGTCTTGAAATTCTGCAAATTACATCTCCAAATCATAAATTTACATTCATTTGGAAACCATTTAATTCCAAACTACTGTAGACTAACTACATCAAGATACTTAATTATTTTCATGGTTTGCTCTAGGCTTCTAAATTGATTAAATCTATCATTGAACTGGTCAAGTAACGAGTCTAAAACATGCAAGTACTTTTCCTCAGCTCAGCCATCTTACATTATTATACATCAGCAGTCTACTGTAGGTGAAATCAACCTCCAGTAAAAGTGCAGAAAATTCTCACTTGTGAAGGGGGTGAGCAGCTAGTAAATTAACTATTTTTGTAACAACTGATAATTAAGTCATTTAAGTCAGTGAATCCTGCCTTGGCAAATAAAGCCTCCTGATGGATAATACAACGAAAAGGCACAATTGGATGTCCAATAGCTTCCATGAACAATTTGACAAATCCGACATTTTTCCTCCACCATGTTTGGTGCCCAACTGTTGTCACTGACACAACTTTAGAGATATCAATGTCATGGAATGTTTGTATAACAACCTTACATATTTTGCTTCCTGATATACTTGTTGGCCCTGATACTAACTTTATCAACTCTTCTCTCATTATGAGACCATCAGAATATCGACCAATAATGACCAATTGAACATGTGATGGGACATCAATAGTTTCATTAAGAGAAATGAAAAAATATTTACAGTTACTTATGTCTCTCTTTAATTGATGTATGTTTGTGTTCAGTCTCATTATTCAGTCTTTTATGATATTTCTACTGGGTGGTAACTCATATTTTCTTAATAATTGCATCTTTATTCTGCATGTTGTAAAATAGAACTGGTGTGCATCTTAGGAGAGTTTCTTTAATAAATTCTCCTTCACTGAGTGCTTTTCCATGCTGAGCTATGAAGTGAGCAATGCTCAAACTTGTAGATGTTAAATTTGTAGAGCCTTTTAAAAAATTAAGGGTAGAATTAGAATGGCCCTCTTAAAGGTGTAGCTGCCTGTAATTGCATTCCTTCCTTTCGTCCTCACTTTTTTTTAAGAGCTGGGAATGATTGGTTTCAAAATGTCTATTTATATTCCACATTCTTACTACCATTTCAGAACATAGAATGTAAAATAATTGGCCATTTTTTTCTATAATTCCATATATCTCAGTCCATGTCTATTGAAAGGGTTGACTACTAATACTATCACTTCTTTTACTTAACCTTTTTTTAAAAATATTTTTGGGGTTTTCCATAAGGCAGGCAGAGACAGAAGATACAATTATATATAGCCTGTTAGCCTTGGAGCCAATTAGAGGTTAACTAGCCTAACTGACCACAAGATGGCACATGTCTTTTAGGAAAGGACAGGGTTGATAAGCAGAAATAGGGGTCAATAAGGATGCACAATAAAATAGTGGTGAAATGGAGTCTGCACTATGCTACAAGATGGCAACATATAAATCTTATGTAAATTAAGATGGCTGTTGTAACATGGAGATGGTAGAGTGGAATTCCTGCAAGATACAGGGTCAAGCCTCAACCTAGAATTCCAGGTCCCCACACCCCCCAGAGAACTCTGGGTGAGAGAGCAGTTAGAAGCAGTTGATTACTTGGGGATGAAGTGAGCAGGTCACTCTCTTTGCTGATCCCAGATCTTGGGGCTCTTGAGAGCTGTCAACTGTGCTTTAGCCTAAATAGACCTACAATCAACCTCAATAATACCTCAGATTAGTTATTTAGACTTTAGGAGAAGATTAACTATTAGATTAGAGAGCTAAATAGCTAACCAAGTTACCTTTCCCCTCTGGGGAGAGAAGCTGATTGAACCTAACAGTTTAGGGATCCCCTGACCTTATTTTATCCTTGACAAAACCTCCCTCCTTTCCCTTCCTCACTTATCAGTAAACCTTCATCTTTTGGGAGCAGTGGCTGGCTATTATTATTTGGGAATACTCACAACCTCTTTTAAGTTTAGTTCCTTCAGATGTGTGATCCATACTAGTTAGATCCTTCTTCTGTCCCTGACAATTTCATGACATCAAGGTTCTCCTATTATCCCATAGTTGTGTTATTTAGAATTCTGGGGGTTTCATTCAAAAGTATTTGACAAACTTCCTGTGGACATGTGGGGGACTTTGAACTACATTTTCCGTGATGCAACGGGTTTCCTGTTTTGGATGTGATGACGTCTTCAATGTAAAGCCCAGCTTTAAGTATTAGCCAACCGGGTTTGATGCTCTCTTTGACTATTCAGACAAGATGGGAGGAGGTACAGATGGGTGGCATTTTTTGAAATAGTCAGGCATGGTCTTATATATTTTACCAACATGGCCATGGTAATTAAAATATTACTTTTCCTCATAATATCAGCCTTTATCATTTTTAATCATTACATAGTCAAACCTGTGGGGAAATAAGTTGAGAAAGTCAACATCTTTAGGAGATTAGCCTGGCCTACCCTTGCCAGAAGACCTCAGTTCAACCACCATTTCCAACTGATTTCTAACTGCTTATTGGCAGGTGGGAGAAAGGAGCACTGAGCTAGATTGTTCCCCTCCCTTTTCACTCAAGCCTGTCAGTGGGGGAGGAGTGAGTTCAGCAGGTTACTGATCACTGGCATAACTACACCTTCCCACAAATATCACTGTTAAAAACAACATAACTCTGTACTATTTTTAATGGCAGGAAATGGCATCCATAGCAATTCTGTTGTTTTGGCCTACAGTCCTCTGCCACAGAGTGTCTATACTACACTACAGCAAATGTTTTATCCTTGGCATGAAGCCTCATACTTCTCTGTATGTGGCCTCATTGGGCCATGTGTCATAGAAAATGGCTATGCATGTCAGTGCTGACACATGTGTCATAGGTTCACCATCAGGGATTTAAGCCATGTTGGAAGCAAATTTCTCTCTGTCCAGTGTTGCTTTTTTTTTTTAACATTACATCATCATCCAGTGACCTGGAGGTCAAATACCACTGAGTAAATTCAGGTATAGATGAAGGTATAAAGGAAGTTAAAGAACCAATGAACTAAAGAGACAGGAAACAATAATCCCACAGGCACTGCCCACCTGGACAGCCCAAGCAAATTAAGAAGATATGATTGGTTCCAGAGATGTGACATGTGAGAATTAGTGTGTGAAGAAAAACACTTATATGTTAAGACCTGCAGGAAGTTGAGATCTTTTGCATTCATGTGTAGTAGCCGAGGGGACCCTTGCTTGGTTGCAGCTACAGGTCCATTATGGCCACCAATAGATTAGAAAGCTAAGTATCTCTCTATTTCTCTTTTACATTTCCCTCTCTGTACTACTATTACTACAACTTTTGATTTAATAAAGTTATTAAGTCTCATAATTTTAAATATTACAGTTGGCTTACCACAAAGTTGGATAAGAACTCTCATTTTCTTCACTTTTTTATACTTTTTATTCTCTCTAAACTATTCTTAATTCAGTTCATTAGAAACTGAGATTAGCCAAAAATTCCAAGAGGACAACCAGAGCCAGAAGTCAAAACTGATCACAGTTACAGTCACAAGGCCCAGAACTCCAAAGCAAAAGCATTGATGAAACAGGGTTGAGTATTGGGGAAGCTTAGTTTTTGCTTTTTTTGGGGGGGTGCCAAAGCAGAAGACTTATTTTGAGGTTCGAGGAAGGGACTGTTTGACAAATTCAGATGCTGGACTTCACTGTGAAGTATTTCTACTTTCTACTAGTATCTTACTTTGGCTTTAATTTTGGCTCCCCATTCTCTGAAATTGAAGTTAAAATCAGACCAGGAAATCATACTTTCCTTTTACCTCAAAATCTAGTCTTTCTCTTTTATAGTATGGTAATTTTTTAAATTATCTTTAGACTTTTTTCCATGGTTACATGATTCATAATAACCTCCTCATGCATCCCCTTTCTTGAAGCAGATAAGAAATTCCAATGGGTTATACATGTATCATTATTCAAAACCTATTTCCATGTTATACTTATTTATAGTAAAGTGAACTTTTAATGCCAAAACCCCAATCATATGATGATTGAACTATGTGATTGATCATATGTTTTTCTTCTCCTTTTCTGTTCTTACAGTTCTTTCTCTAGATGTGGATAACATTGTTTCTAATAAGTTTTTCTGTATTGTCCTGGGTCATTGCATTGTTGCTGTGAGAATGGAAACCCCCCCCCCTTTGTTTTAATTTAATTAAGCAGGGACCTGTACTTCCTTTGCCATTGAGATATACAGGGATACACATGCCCACAGTGAAAGGAAGTTGAAGCCAATGATGATGAATGGACTCCATCAAAATGGTTACAACCTACATTAGTTAACTTGAAAGAATTTAAGGAGCTAAAAATCTCAACTGATTTTAATGGGTCTTCAGAAGTGACTTTCAGATATCTAGGAGTGCCACTTGTAAGGGTAGAATTTAAGGGGGACATCAGAACCCCAAGAAGGCAGAGTATAATAATTAGATTAAGTCTACCACTGCCCATCTTTTAGATTTAATCACCAAAGGTGATAACACCTCTAATTCTGGGAGGCACATAACCCACGTGTGCTAGAGTGGGTGACGAATCAGAATCAACTGACTGCCCCCTAGGCAGTACTATGAGTATCATCTATTGTTATTGGACATGCAAATTAGGAGGGAGGCACAGGAAGTGACGCATAAGTGATCCCTTTAAAAAGAGGGAGTTGAGTGAGTGAGAGGTGTTTGGCTGAATTGGGCATCTGGTGATGGGACCTCTTCTGGTTCATGGAGGCGTGTTGGAACACTGAGACCCTGGTGAGACTGCTTTTAATATCTTCTTTGAATTCCACGTGGTGAGTTAAAGACTGACTGAATCTTCCTGAACTTCTCTTAAGAAAATTATTTTAGTAGACTCAGTGAATGAAGTTTGCCTCTGGCCCTCTAACTCTCAGCTGAGGGTTAAGATCTACCTGGATTAATTAGAGGATCGTAATATATTACCTACTGGGTTAGATTCTTATTTCCTTATTTCCTCTCTCTCTTTTTTTAATTGTAAATAAACTTCCATAAAAGTCAATTTTGACTTGAGATTATTCTTAATTGAGGATTGATAATAGTTCAGGCCTCTGACAACCATCTTTTAATATATTGAACACAAAATAAACCCTTTTCCCCCTTACAAGTGTCAGTTGAAGACAGAGCATAGGGTATAGAAGGGGGAACCCCCAAGCAGAAGACATCTTTGGGTTTTGGGGAGCTAGAAGGAGGAAGGTATGAGCCTGATACTCCAAAATCTAACTAACTTCAAGCCTGCCTATCCTTGTGCTTCTATACCTGTTCCCATCTTTGAGAACCTGCCTTTTTTATCTTGAAAACAACAGCTGCTGAGAGAGCTTAAAGACTGAAGACAGAGTAACATCAACAGTTACCTTCAATAGTCCCTTTGAAGATTACCATTTTATTTCAGATAATTAGGTTTAAGGTTTTAGTGGATAGTGAAGGAAGAAGGTTTCAGGTTGGGCTCAGCCCAGGCTGGAACAAGACCTCCTTAAGCTTCAACTGACAGTTTAGAACTGTTGCCTCTTTCCTTCATCCTCCATCCTTTCCTTTACCCTTCACCATTGTTCAATTCAGTTATTAAAGAGAGTTACATTAAGTCAGATAGAGTTAAAATCATCTAAGTACCCAAAGAAGAAAAACACAAGCAATTTTACCTGTGAAGATCCTTTATCTTTAACTGTATTGTAATTTGTGACAGAGAAGACATCTTGTCCATCTACTCCTAACTGTGAATACCACACACAGCCAAGAGCGATCTCATCTTGCAGAGATACATATCCTTCAGCTAATCAAGACTTTTAGGAGTGTATCAACCTACTTTTTATTGGGAAGCCAATAAAGAATCTCTATCCTCAAGTAAATCCAGCAGGTCCCAATACTGTCTTGAAAGAGAATATCAACTGCTGCTATTTATGCTGCACCCATCCCCCACTCAAAGTGCCTGCTGTTTTAACATACTAACTCTGACTGATCATTCATATACCTTTGACTTGGGTGTAATAAGTCATTCATTTTATATTTTGCAATATTCTTTAACCTTTGGTTGATCTTAAATTCTTAAAAATCTCTCAGGCATACAATTCTATGTTCACCTAACTTATTTATGGTTTCACTCTTAATATTTGAGTCATTTAGCCATTTTGAATTTATCTTGGTACATAGTGTAAGGTGTGGGTCTAAACCTAATTTTTCCCATATTATTTTGCAATTTTCCTAGAAGTTTTTGCAAAATAGTGAGTTCTTTTCCCAAAAGATAGAATCTTTGGTTTTATCAAACATAAGCTTGCAGAGGTCATTTACCACTAGTCTATTCCATTGATTCACCCTTTCATCTCTTAGCCAGTGCCATACTGTTTAGATGACCACTGCTTTATAGTACAGTTTAAGATCTGGTACTGCTAGCCCCCCCCCTTTACATATTTTTTTCATTATTTCCCTTGATATTTTTGATCTTTTATTCATCCAAATCAACTTTGTTATAGTTTTTCTCTAATTCTATAAAAAATTTGGGGTGTTTGATATGTATGGCATTCAACAAGTAGATTAATTTGGGTCGGATTGTCGTTTTTATTATATTAACTAATCCAACACAAGAGCAAATAATATTTTTTCCAATTTTTTTAGTTTTATTTGTGTGAAAATTGTTTTGTAGTTGTGTGCTTTTATCTTCTACCCTGCAACTTTACTTAAGTTGTTAATTATTTCCACTATTCTTTTAGTTGATTTTGTAGGATTCTTTAAGTATACCATCATATCAACTGCAAAAAATGAGTTTAGTTTCCTCATTGCCTACTTTAATCCATTCAATTTCTTTTTCTTCTCTAATAACTACTGCTAATGTTTCTAGAACAATATTAAATAATAGAGGTGATAATGGGCATCCTTATTTCACTCTTGATCTTATTGGGAAAGTTTCTAACTTAAAACCATTACACATGAAGCTTGCTAATGGTTTTAAATATATACTCTTTATTATTTTGAGAAATGACCCTTCTATTCCTAAACTTTCTTGTGTTTTAAATAGGAAAGGGTGTTACATTTTGTTAAAGGCTTTTTTTTTTGCAATTTTGTTGCTATAGGCACTCAAACATATACATTTTCCCCCAAGTACTGCTTTTCCCATATCCCATAGGCTTTGATATGTTGTCTCCTTATTGTCATTCTCTTTAATGAAATCTGTAATTTTTTCTATGATTTAATTTTTGACCCACCAGTTTTGAAGAATTAGATTGGATAGTTTCCAATTAATTTTAAACTTCCCTTTTCCATGGACCCTTTTTAATTATAATTTTATTGCATTATGATCTGAAAAAAATTGCATTTACTATTTCTGGTTTTCTGCATTTGTTTCGATATTTCTATGACCTAGTACATGGTTGATCTTTGTATCTATACAATGTCCTGCTGAGAAGATGGTATTATCCTTTTTATCCTTGTTTAGTTATCTCCAGATATATATTAACTCTAATTTTCCTAGCATTTCATTCTCTTCCCTTATTCTTTCTCATTTATTTTTTGGTTCAATTCATCTAGTTTTGAAAGGGGAAGGCTGAGATCCCCACTAGTATGGTCTTATTATCTATTTCCTCCTTGAGCTCCCTTAATTTTTCTTTAGATATCTAGGTGCCATACCATTTGGTGCATAAATGTTTAGTAATGATATTACTTCATTGTTTATAGTATCCTTCAACAAAATGTAATGTCCTTCCTTTTCTCTTTTAATCAGATCAATTTCTACTTTAGCTTCTTCTCGTATCATGATTGCTATTCCTGCTTTTTTTTTTACTTTCAGTGACCCATGATAAATTCTGATCCATCCTTTTACCTTTCTTGTAAACAATATATAATAGCATTCTGATTTTTAATCTACTCTGCTACCCACTTCTATTTTATGGGTGAGTTCATTCCATTCACATTCAGCATTATGTTTATCAACCATATATTGCACTTTGTAGTATTATCCCTTTTAAATCCTGCTCTATTCCATTTCATTCTGTTCCTCTTCAAATGTATTTTGCTTTTTGTCACCCCTCCACTTCTCTTCCCTTCAATTACCTCCACCTTTGACTTATTCCCCTCATACATTTCTCTAGGGTAAGATAGTATACTTATTTTTCCCTCTCTGAACCATTTACAATGAGAGTAAAGTTTGAGCATTGCCTTCCACCACCTTTATCCTCCCCTCTTGGTATTGATTTTTTATACATTTTTATGTTTTCCTATTTACCCTATTCTATATCTTCCTTCCCTTTTCTTTCTGTGCAACCTTCTCTTTCACTCCTTGTTGTTTTACACATCATTCAGATGCATACATATATTACATACATATCTTTTCATATCATCACATTTACATACACATCTTATCATACTATATTGTCATTAATCATATCAACATATTCAGATTAATTCTCCACCCTCTTTCTGGGTAAATTCCTTCTATCTTCTCTACTACTAAGAGTAATTTATGAGAATTATAGTTATCTTCTTTCCATGGAAACATTTTGACCTTAATACATCCCTCATTATTGATGCATATAGATAAATATCACTTTTCACTCTCAAGAACATTCTATTGATTCTAAGTTTTGCAATGTTTTTTTTAATAAGGAATTGGTGTTATATTCTGTTAAATGCTTTTTCTCTGTGTATTGAAATAACAATGATTTCTATGTTAGTTCTGTTTTTATTATGGAATATTATGTTGTTTGTTCTCCTAATATTGAACCATACCTGTATACCTGGTTATGGTGTATGATTCTTGTGATATAATGCTATAATCTCCTTGGTAGTATTATTTGATAATTTGCATCAATATTAATTAGGAAGTTTGTTCTATTGTTTCCTTTCTCTGTTTTAGGTCTTCCTGGTTTAGATGTCAAAATCATATTTGCATGTTAGAAAGTGATTGAAAAAATTATTTCTTCCTCTGTTTTTCTAAATAGTTTTGGTAGTATTATAGTTAGTATGTTTGAATGTTTGGTAAAATTTACTTGTCAATCCATCAGGCCCTGGGACATTTTCCTTAGGAAATTTTTGATAGTTTGTTCAATTTCTTTTTCTGAGATGGGATTATTTAAGTATACTAATTAAGTATACTCTTTTGTTAATAAGGGTAATTTATATTTTTCAAATATTCATTTTCACTTAGATTGCCAGATTTGTTGGCAACTGACAAAATAACTTCTAATAATTGTTTTAATTTCTTCTTCATTGGTTGTGCTTTTGCCTGTTTCATTTTTGATGCCAGTAATTTGGTTTTCTCTCCTTTTTTTAATTTACTTAACCAATGGTTTATCTATTTTATTTTTTCATAAAACTAACTCCCGGTCTTATTAATTATTGAACAATTACATTTGATGAAGCATATTCTCCCCCACTCACCAACAAGAACAGTTCAAAAAGTTTTATTCAACTGCCTGGGTAGAATCACAATAGAAGGAATGTTGTGCTTGCAGTAGCTTGAAGCATGAGGTTAATCTCGGAGAAATCACTCAACTAACCTCTGTCAATCTATTTTCACATATATGAAATCAGAAGTATGACAGCTGAATTTCCTACCTAAAAGGGTTACACTGACCACCAGGTCTTACATTGTTTATAAAGTACCTCATGAACTGTAATATTTTATGACTCTTCAGAGGGCTATATAAATGTAATCATAGTTATGATTGATCATATTATTTTCTACCAATATCAATGGAAAGAATAGCAAAACCAGCTACAATTCCAATTAAAAACAATGAAATTATAATGACCAATTTTCCCTGAAAGGAGAAAAAGATGAGAAAAGATACCTTTCTTCCCCTTTTCCATGTCTTAACAGCCCCATCTTAAAAAGTGTGGTATCATAAGGGTGTAAAACAGAATTAAATGATGGGAATTTCCTATTTATTGTAAAGTTTAAATGAGACTAGCTTCATATCTTGTATTTGTCTTATAAAAGATTTTTCTGTCTCAAGCACAGTACTGTTTAATATATATATATATATTTGGACATTGTTCAAAAATGTTTTTCAAAGTTTTAAAGTTATCTGATCATGACCTTCTCAAGGGATAGTTCATTTGAAATATTTTGGATCATTTGCATTCCAATGGACTTTTTCCCTCCTAATGTGACAGACTTGGTGTTAATTAGCATGAAAGGAAAGCCATTAGCCATAAAACTAAAGTCCAAGTTAAAATCTAGTAGGTTTGAGAAAATTCTAAATTTGGCAAAAAAAAAAAAATTTCCTGCCTCTAAAATAACAATAGAGAGTTTCAGTTTGTTCTCTGATATTCAAGTGGATAATTAGATATATCCTCTCTAACCAATTTATTATATGTGTACCTATTAATATCACTAATTAAAATGGGCTATTAATGTCTTCATTTTATTTCATAGCTCAGTTATCTTCTGGCCAGGTGAGCTATTTTATTCCTATTATTAGCTTACTTTTTGAATCCTTTCCAAAAGCAATTTATAATGATTCTATACTGCTTCTAGCTTTGAAGGAATTCCATACTCCAGACTTCAAAAATGTTCTCACACATTTCTCTGCTTCTTTTAAAATTGCCAGTTCTATTCCTCTGCCAACCAAACATTGCTTAATATTATAAGCATAATGTGGGATATTGTTATATTTGGGAAACAGTGTAAGATGACAGAATCTATTCTCCCTAATCCCTTGGTCTATAGAATGACACCCACAAGCAGGCTTGACTGGATTGGAGGGGCAGGATCTTGTGAAAGTTCTCCTTTCACTTACCCCCTCCCACTAGGCAGTTGGAAAGTCAGTTACAGTATGGTAATGATGGACAATCTGACTTGATATCTTCTGGGCCAAAATGGTAAGTGGAGAAAGGCAAACTCCTCATGATTATATCTTTCTCTGTATTATTCCCCATAGGATAGAATAGGTGAAGCTTGATGTTTAGAAATAACTCACTGGCTCAAAGATCAGGATCAACTACAGAGCCACTGGTAAGAGAAACTTGGCTTATGGAGGTTGAAAGTATATCCCCAAAATATATATTTACACACTGTTCCTAGATGTTATGGGTTTAATGATACGTGGGAATGGGAAGGATGGGAGATAGATAAGGATCGATAAGGTAGGGGAACCTTCAAACAGTTATTTCAAAGCAGCCCCTTCCCGCAAAGGATATCAAAATGTTGGAGAATACACAGCTGATAATTATAGCTCTAAATGTTAATGGGATGAACTCAACCATTAAACAGAAGCCAATAGCAGAATGAATTAGAAACCAAAATCCTACCAAGAAACAAAATGTTGTCTACAAGAAACACATGAGGCAGGTAGACATACAAAGGCTGGAGCAAAACATTTTGGGATTCAACTGAGAAAAAGAATGCAGGAGTTGCAATCATTATTTCAGACAAAGTCAAAGTAAAAATAGATCTCATTAGAAGTGATAGGGAAGGTAATTACATCCTGATAAAAGGCAGTATAAACAATGAGTAAATAACAGTATGCAACATGTATGCACCAAATGGTATAGCATCAAAATTTCTAAATGAGAAACTGGAAGAGCTAAAGGAAGAAATAGATAGTAAAACTTTACTAGTAGAAGACCTAAATTTTTCTATATCAGATCTAGATAAATCAAACCAAAAAATAAATAAGAAAGAGATAAAAGAGGTGAATGAAATCCTAGAAAAATTAAAGTTAATAGAAATGTGGAGAAAAATAAATAGGGACAAAAAGGAATAAACCTTTTTTTCAGCTGCACATGGTACATTCACAAAGACTGACTGTGTACTAGGGCAGAGAATCAGTGCAAACAAATGTAAAAGAGCAGAAATATTAAATGTAACCTTTTCAGATCATAATGCAATAAAATATTAATCAGTAAGATCATATGGACAAGCAAATCTAAAATTAACTGGAAATTAAATAATATGATTCTCCAAGATCAGTTAGTTAAAGAAGATATCATAGAAACAATTAATAATTTAATTGAAGAGAATGACAATGATGAGACATCCTACCAAACTCTGTGGGATGCAGCCAAGGCAGTACTCAGGGGGAAATTTATATCCTTGAGTGCATATATTAACAAATTAGGGAAGGCAAAGATCAATGAACTTGGCATGCAAATCAAAAAGCTAGAAAGTGAACAAATTAAAAATCCCCAGTTAAAAACTTAATTAGAAATGATATAAATTAAAGGAGAAATCAATAAAATTGAAAGTAAAAGAACTATTGAATTAATAAATAAGACTCAAAGCTGGTAGTTTAAAAAAAAACAAATAAAATTGACAAAATACTGGTTAATCTAATTAAAAAAAGGAAAGAAGAAAACCAAATCATCAGTATCAAAGATGAAAAGGGAGAACTAGCCTCTAAAGAAGAGGAAATTAAGGCAATCATTAAAAATGATTTTTGTCCAATTATATAGGAATAAATAAAGCAACTTTGGTGAGATGGATAAATATTTACAAAAAATATAAATTGCCTAGATCAACAGTAGAAGAAATAGAATATTTAAATAATCTAATATTAGAAAAAGAAATTGAACAAACCATCAATTTTGGGCACCAGTTGTCCTCTGACTTCTTTTCCTTGTTCAGTATCCAACTAGGATGTTGTATTCTTCCTTTTATGAAGCCTGACAGACTCTACCTGAATACTCTACAGCAGTGATGGTGAACCATTTAGAGGGGCAGGTGATGTAAGGAATGTCCTCAGGCTCATGTGGAAAGAGGATGGGGAACAGCCTGGCCCCACATCCCTCTGGCTTTCTAGAAATTAACTCTGGCAAATTCTGTGAGGGAATGAGGTTGCACTTTCCCAGAGAGAGGGCTCTGGGCTCCCTCTCTGGCACATGTACCATAAGTTTACAACCAAAGCTCTAGAGTATGCTGGTAACATACCCTATAAGGTCCTACATGTTTTCCTGTGTCATATGGTGGTTTTGAACCCTGTAATGGTACCAGCATAGCTAGAGTATTAAAAAGTGATGGTATTTGTCAGAGGTTGTGTAGATTTTGCCTTTTACTGTGGCTGTGATCCATACTGTCTGGGAAGTATGCTGATTGAGTCCTGATGTAGCTTTTGGTGGGCTGCCCAGTGTTTCCCACTGCTACAGATCAAAGTGTTGCCTTTAGGCTTTGGGGAACTGACTTGTTCACCTGCTCCTTTAATAGGCCACGGTGTAGAATTGGCTTCTTAAACCTCATTTGCCTCTACTGAGAACACTTGCAGACTTTTGGAATTCTTGTGTGGTTCTTGTGTGAGTAAAATAGCTTATTTCTCTTTGATTTTCTTTGTCATTTTTCCTCCAGTGTCTCACACATGTAAAGCCCTAAATAAGTGTCTAATGAGTGACTGATGAATTTTTAGAATTTTCCTTGTGGGTAATCTGGGCAGCTCTGGGATATTCACATCTTTATTTAATCCAAAGACCCACAAAATTTGTTATTTAATCATTAGAAAGGGAATAGGAGAGTATGCTATAATGAAATATTCCTGAGAAATGGCGGGTCTACAACTTTGAGAATGAAAAGGCATTAATATTTTCTTCAATCATTTTGATATGTGAATCACTGAAAAATTGAAATACCTTATGACTCATTTCTCCTCTTAAGTGTCTTTATGCATTAATATTTTCCTTAGTAATTATACTGATGGTACCAACCAGAAAGGTAATTTTGTAACATTACTGAACAATAAATATTCAACATTTGGAACTTCATCCTATATTTTCAATAATAATTTGAAGTACATGTTCTTTTAATAGAAAAAAAAATGTAACCAATTGTTTCAGTGAGACAAATGGAAGTCACAGGTCATATATAAATCTATTTTTGAAGAGTTTATTTCCCCATTACAATATTCAATACAACTTCAATGGACAATATTGAAATGACATTATTACTGATTTTCTTATCATTTAAAGAACCATCTTTTAATATGAAAGATTAGTAAATATTTTAGCTAAAGTGCATGTAAATGCACTTACAGATATTACAAATGGTAATATTTTAAGTAATTAGATGTTTTACTCTCAAGGTTAGCTCAAGTAACAAATAAAAAATGATCAAAGTATATTTTCTTAGTCCATAGTTATGCCAATCAAAATGGATGGAGAATAATTTCAATAATAGTTCTATTTTTTCTCAGTTTTGTTAAATATATTGTCAATAACTGCAGAAAAATGAATTTCCTTCACTACACAAAAATGAAATCACGAGACAAAATAGCAACTGGCAAAAATACTTTATGGATCTGCACTATGTTTAATCACTTAAAAATTTTGGTCAAGGGGGCAGCTGGGTAGCTCTGTGGATTGAGAACCAGGTCTAGAGACAGGAGGTTCCAGGTTTGAATCTGGCCTCAGACACACTTCTCAACTGTGTGACCCATGGCAAGTCACTTGACCCCCATTACCTAGCCCTTACCACTCTTCTGCATTGGAGCCAATAGACAGTATTGACTCCAAGACCGAAGGTAAGGGTTTTAAAAAAAAGATGACATTAAACAAAAATGCTTTGAAAGTAGTGTATGGAGTTTATTACATACTTTAAAAAAATCTAGTATCAGTGTTTCAAAGTTTCAAAAATGTAATTCATTTTTTCTAACCTTTATAAATTTATATAAATAATTGTTTTTGTTACTATTTATTAATTTTAGCTTTAACTTACAAAAATAAATAAATGATATGAAAGTCCATTTTGGAAGTAATAATTTATGTTAGGTCTTTGAGTGAGAAAAATAAGGGTTAGACCTCTGAAAGAGAATAATGAAAGACACAATAGAGTGATCCCTCACCTGTCATGGGAGTTACATTGCAGAGACCCCTGTAATAGGTGAAAATATGCAAAATAATGGCCTTATATTTATTTTATTATTTACATATATTTTAAGACTTTATAAATCTTTCCCACTCTCCTCTAAACTGTTTCCAAACTCTTTTTAACCTACAGTCACTGAGCCAATTAGCACCAAGGATACAGAACACAGCACTTCATTCCATCAGCCAATAGTGTGCCACAATAAGTATAACTACTCAATACAGAATTTTATTATATACATATATATATATATTTAAAAACAGGGAAACAGTGAAGCCACAATAAGTGAACTGAGATAGAGTGAGAAATGACTATACTCGTAATTGTTCTAGGTCATTGGTCTCCAAATATTTTTGATCATGCACAGTTATCCATAAAAATAATTTGAGCATTCATAACCAATATGAATATAGTCCTCCATTTATAAAGTACAGAAATGTATTATACATTTTTCTTGATCTCTCTGTGTCTTTTGACTCTGTCAATTACCTTTACCCTCTGGATATTCTTTTTTGTCCTTATATTTTGGAGATGCTGGTCCTTCTTTGTTCTCTACAATAATATTTATCTCTTTAGCCAGTAGGGAACCACTAATATTTCTTGTATAGGTAAGTGTTGTAGCACTTTATTTTAGGAAATTAATTTTGACTGCTGTGAATATGGACTGGAGAGGAGAGAAAGGCTTAAGGCAAGGAGATTAATTAGGTTATTTCAATAATTGAAGCTAATGCCATCCAATTTTGCTTTTTTAACAAGATTTTGGCAGCTATTTCTATCAAGTATCAGGACAGTTTCTTCCTCCTTCAATGAGTTCAGCACAATCTTTCTATGCTCCCCACCTACTTGATGGTAGGGAATTTCAATACATTTATTTATACTCTTTCAAACAACTTTGCTTCCCAATTCTTAAACTTAATCAAATCCCACAATGTAATTTTCCACCATCCTTCTACCTTACACATAGATATTCATGTTCTTAAACTTGTTACCACAAGTGTTCACTTCCTTATTAATGAAATCAAAATCTCTTTTTTCTGATTGTAATTTTTTGTCATTCCATCTTTCTAGTCTTATAGAATTCAGCTTCATATTTCATCCTCACAAATCTTTCCATCCTTCCATCCATTAGTTTTTCCTTGTTGTTTCCTGTATGGAGTCCTCTCCATAAACTATATCAATCCCTTCATGAACTCACTAAATTTTATTTTACCTTTCACTCTCAAATCCCTTGCTCATTTATGTAACCACTGATTATGCCCTACCAAATCCAAACCTTGGATTACTCAATTGCTTCTCCAAATTGGCATAACTGTTTTTTTTGGATATAGGGGTATAAAACATGGAAGAAAAAGATAAGGGACAATAACAAGAGACACTCTATGCTTGTCTGGCTCCCTGAATCACCATTAGTTTCTTTACTCCATCATCAAAGCATGTTTTAGGTACACAAAATAATTTAAATATGTTGTTTCTTAGCTGATAATTTCAGCAAATCAGAATATCTAAGACTTCTTTAAAGATATTTAACATGCAAATACTGAAAAAAAATCAAAGGACACTATTAAATGCATTAGAGTTAATAGGAATTGCATAATTCTTTAAAATCAATATGATACTTTTTATGGTAGTAAGATGTTTTGACTAATTTTCTTTGCTTTTTTAAAGAAAGGATAAAATGTTTTTTTTATTCTGAAATTCCCTATATAATTATAATTACTATAATTTAAAAATAATTACATAAAACCTACAGTCATTTAATCACTAAGTAACAATAGAGTTTAAAAATCCAATTGTTAGACAACTTAATATGAAAATAACATAATTTCACCCAGTTCTTGCTTTCAGATTAGCTTTTGTCACCTGAAATTTTAATAGCTGACATGTGACTTTAATTTCTAAGTTACCCAGAAAATATATAGGGGTGTGTGTTTATCTGTCTATCTATCTATCTATCTATCTATCTATCTATCTAACTATTTATCTATCTATTTATCTATCTATCCTAATCATTTATAGAATTCACCAGAAATTACAATGTATAGACTGGTGCTAGAAATGGAATTAGGTGAATACAGTTCAAATCTTATTTCTGCACTTACTACCTTTAGAACACTATAGATATTACTTAACCTTTTTAGACTTATGTTTCCTCAAAAACAAAATGAGAAGAATTTGTTAGACACCCTCTGATGTCTTTCCAAAGATCTGTCTATGAATCTGTGATTTAAAATTAAATAGAAGTGAGAAATTTAAGCTTCATAATTTGGAAGTAGGATAGGAAACCACCATTTGCATTTTTAATCTAGCTATTTCAGCTGAACATAATCCTCTCATTCTTTCTATCATTAACTATGTTACCTTGAATAAAACATATCTTTGAATCTTAGATTCTTTCTTCACAGAATATACACAAAAATAACCTGTTTTGTTATTTGTTTTTCCCTAAGAGGTGTATATGCTCGATGAATATATTTGCAAACTCGCAAGGAGAATATACAGAGTTCATTGGAAGAGTTTCTTTAGTTTATAAAGTCCTTTCGGTATTCATATATAGAAATATAATTTTGGACAACATCTTAAATGACTGATAATCATTTAAGATAATTTGACTTCCTTATCCACACAGGAAAAACCAATTGCATGAAGAATCCCTATATCTGGAGTACAATCTGAGCCTGGATGGATAGGTCAAAAATGTGGATCATTTACACATATATCTTGAAAGGAAAAAACAAAACAAAACAAAAAAGAAACTTCAGACACAATCAACTGGTTCTGGAACTGAGTAGGTGTTGGGTGGGGGAAGGGAGGAATTAAAATAGACTCAGAACTTAATAGGAAGAAGACAGTAAATTGATTTGTAACCGAGAACTGTGGTTCTTTTGAAGATCTGAAGATTCTCCTCCAAACAAAGGCCCTTTAAACCTAAATATATACACATATTCACATACATATTTTAATTAATTAATTAATGAGTTCACAATGTCCCCAACAGTGCATTAGTGTCCCGATTTTCCCACATCCCCTCTAGGAATTGTTATTTTATTTCCTGTCATAATGGCCAATATGATAGATATAAGTCGGTACTTCTGAGTTGCCTTAATTTGCATTAAGAGTGTTTTAGAGCTTTTTAAAAAATAATACATATAACTTTGGTCACTTCATCTGAAAACTACCTGTTCAAATCATTTGACCATTTATTAATTGAGGAATAAATTGGATTCTTATACATTTAACTAGTCTCAACACCTTTGAAAAATAAGGCCTTTATTAGATAAACTTGTTATGACCTTTTTTCAAATTTATGATTACTGTGTTATCTTTCATCCTATTTCTCCCCCCTATCTATCCTACTTTTTCTCCTTTCACTCTGACATCCTCAAAAATCTCTTGCTTCTGATCACCACCTTGCCCAATGTGTACTCCTTTTTTATTGCCTCCCTCCTTCTTTTATCTCTTTCTCTTACACTTTCTGGTAAAGTAGAATATTTCTATACCCAATTGAGTGTGTATGTTATTTCAACTTTGAGTCAATTGCAATGAGAATAAGGTTTACAAATTTTCTTTCCTACCTCTTCCATCTTCCTTTCCATTTGTAAAAAATATTTTCTTGCCTTTTTATGTGAAATAATTTGCCTTATTCTACCTCTCCCCTTCCCATGTTTCTAGTACATTGTTTTCTCAATCCTTTATTTTATTTTTAAGGTATAATTCCATTATATTCAACTCACACCCTATCCTCTATCTATATATACTCCTTTTTACCACCCTTAAAATGATAAAATTCCTATGAGTCATAATTACTATCTTCCCATATAACAATGTTAACAGTTTAAACTTACTTAATTCATTATTATTTCTCTTTCATTTTTATCTTTTTATGAGTCTTATATTTGGGAGTTAATTTTTCTCTCTTGTCTTTTCTTCAGGAATGCTTGAATGTGCTCTACTTCATTGAATATCCATTTTTCCTTTGAAGTTTTATACTCAGTTTTGCTGGAAAGATGAATTTTGGTTGTAATCTTAGCTAATTTGCATTCTAGCATATCATATTCCAAGCTCTCTGATCCTTTAATGTAGAAGTTTATCTTATATTTACATAACATACATTTTGTATTATCCTGATCATTGTTCTACAATATTTGAATTGTTTCTTTCAGACTCCTTAAAACATTTTCTACTTAACAGGAGAATTCTGGAATTTATCTTTACCATTCCTACTAGTTTTAATCTGGGGAGGTTTTCAGGAAGTGAATGGTAGATTCTTTAAATTTCTATTTCATATCCATGTTCTAGAATAATGAGTTCTTGAGCGATGAATTTTAACCTTCTTTATTTATAACATGGCTTTAATGGAGGCCAACAATTCTTAAATTATGCCCCTTTGATATATTATCCTGGTCAGTTATTTTTCTAATGAGATATTTTACATTTTCTTCTGTTTTCATTCTTTTAATTTCATCTCATTGTTTCTTAATGTTTTGTGGAGTCATTAGCTTCTAATTGCCCAATTTTAGTTTTAAAGGAATGATTTTATTCAATGAGCTAATTTACCTTCTTTTATATTTCCCTTCTATTTTTTAAGGAGTCCCTCTCTTCAAAGGATTTTTGTGCCTTTTCTTCTAACCATTTGGTTTATTCTGTTTTTTTAAGATGTTATTTTATTTAGTATCTGCACATGTGTCTACCAAAATGTTGAATCTTTTTTTTAAATCATTTTTCTTATATCACTCTTTTTTCTATTCTCAAATTGTCTTCTTCCTCTCTTAGTTTTTAAAATCCTTTTTGAGCTTTTTTAAAAATTATTTTTAGACAGAGACTAATTCTATATATCTTTCAAGCTTTGGCTACAACAGTTTTGACTTTGTTATTTTCATCTGAATATGATCTTTACTGTCACCATAAAAATTATATAGGTTGTCTTTTTTGTTGTTGATTGCTCATTTTCCAACATTTTTATGGGCTTTTAAATAAAAAAAAAACTGTACAAGTTGGATTCTATTCCTATGGTATAGGAGACACTATCCCTAGCTTCAGCCTTGTTTGTTTGTTATTTTTAAACTGCTTTAAACTTTAAACTGCATCTATAAATTTTTGATTCTTCCAATGTGGTCTGATCTAAGGAGATGTGTATATACTTTCTCTTGGCCTGTGTCCAGTCTTGAAGGACCACAAGTAATATCCTCTGTCTTAGAACTGTGACTAGGGCCCTACCTCCTCTGTAGCTACAAACACACATGTTGGTACCATAACTCCTCCTCACTTTGAGATTGTGACCTGGATCTACATATGGGCAATGCAACAGAGTACTGTGCCCAGTGCCAGAAAAGGGAACCCATAATCACCTTCTTAACAGCTGTCTGACCCCATTGCCATTTTTGGGCTGAGAGCATGATAGCCACTGTTAATGATTGCCCCAAAATTTGTGCTCTTTTACTTAGGTGGAGTCTGCGCTTGGCATAGACCTTTCCTGCTGACCTTCTGAATTTTCTTATGGAAAAAAACTGTATTGTAAAACTTTTAGAGATGGTTAAGTTGAAATTCAAGTGTCTCTTTCTGGTCAGGCTGTTAGGCCCAAGATGTCAGGCCTCAGACTTGATGAACAAAGCAATCTGACTGCTATAAATTATTTAACAAAAGGTTTAATATGATAAAGTTAAACAAGGAAAGAGAATGGGAAGGAGGGCCAAGAGAATTTCCCTAGCACTAGGATACTTTTACTCTTCACACCCAAAATAACAGATTTGCAAGAATCTGGCTTCTGTTTCTTGAGGCAAACTGACAAACTACACTGACTATCTGTTTCCTAAAAATCCCACTCTAGCTTCCCTGACTATGGCCACTCCCAAACCCATCTGGGTAAATGGAAATATAGTTCAGGTTTGTGGCATAGGATGGTGACAGTATGACAGAGTCACCAAGGCCTTACAGACAAGAGGCTGTAGGTTTCCTTGAACACAGATAGGCACAGTCTCTCTTCTGGTTGACTTTGCTCACAGGAACACTGATAAATGCCAATATAAAGATCAGGAACAAAAGAGGTAGAAGCAGATGTTAACCTAGATGAAATATCTATCCAGAGTCTGGAAAGCTGGCCAGAGGGCCTTAACTATCAGGTCAAACAGCTTCTCCCAGGAAAAATCAGTTATGTCCTCAGAGGAAGTGCTCTCTCCAATTTCCAAAGAAACAGGAACCCAGCTCCCTCCTCCAGGCTTCAAGACTTTCTTTTTATTCTTTCCTGACACTCCTTTTGGAACTCTTCCTTTGAGATCCATTGTAAGCTCCATAAGCCACTTGACTTACAACCTGTGTCATTTGCAAACTTATGTTCCTATTTCCCTATTTTAATACTTAGAATGAAAATTTGTTTAACTTCATCTTTTGAGGTCTTTTGCTTCTCCAGAATTAGTTTAAAGCATTATTTTAAAAGTTTTTTGAAGGGGGGTTTGGGAGAGATCAAGTGGGTCCCTGCCTTTTCTCAACCTTTCTAGTTTTTTGTTTTTTTTTCTGTCTCCTGTAGGTGTCTTTCTATACCTGTTTCTGTACTCTTTCTGTACCTGTCTCCAAAGAATTAAAATTTTAATGGAAAAATGAATGCTGGATGTGATGTCTTAAAATAAATACTATTGCCAGAGAATTGTACACTAAATGCTCTGTAAAATCTATCACTAAAAAGTTAGTAACAAAAAGAGAGGGAGAGCTAGTCACATGACTAGATGGAAGAATATATATATATATATATATATATATATATATATATATATATATATCAAGATTCGTAGAGAAAAACCCCAATATATACGATCAATACTTTCTGAATGACTTACGGCAGGTGTTGGATCACAATCACATAAAGTAAAGATACATTGATTGGCAACAATTTGAAACTATACAATAGCACTGAAATAATTACTAGGGATAAAAATGCAAAGAATTAGACTTATCTTCTAATGTGAGAGATAACAAATAATTATAAAATAAATACTTTGTGAACATTACATATGACTGGGCAAATTAATCTCAGTTAATAGGATATATATGTATATATATATTTTGTAATGAGAGCATTGGAGTAGGCAATCTTTATGATGTTATATGTGTTATATTTGCTTTAAAATTGTTATGTTCTTCATTCCTGTTTCTACATTCTTTCATAAAGCACTTGGTCACATGCTATCCCATAGTTTGTAGCCCTTTTTACATATTCTTATATAACATTATTGTATGCATATTTTCTTTTCTCAAATAGTCAAATATATTTCAAGTTCCATAACATTGACAACACCCTATATATAAAGTATATGATCAGCAATATTATATAATTGCATTCTATTTTGGAGAATAAAATGTTGTCTTAGAAACCATCTCAAATTTTGGAGAAATGCTCTAGGAATAGCAAAAAGGAGTAAAATTATGCAATAATTTTGTGTATTTTTATTTGAATAAGAAAATAATGTTTCCAAATTAATAAATTTGACAAGAGGCTCTACTAAAACACATTTTAGTTAGAATACTTATCAAAATCAATATATTAGGATTATAAAATATCATATTCATTTTAAATTCTGCCATATTTATGTACTTATAATTTTAATACCTACTATATTGTCTCCCCATAATAAAATAAAATGCTCCTATTTCTAGAGGTTAATGTGTACCTGAAGAACTGATATCAAACATTATTAGTTATTATATTCTTCTTTGAATATTAATTCAGCAGAAAATTATATTACTATGGGTTGACATTCAGAGAAAATTTATCACTAAGTGAAGGTAATAAGCTTATTTAAACTGTTATAAACTGACTAGAAATGCTTCCTATTTAAAAATTCAGTGTTATATGATATTCTATAGTTTAGTACAATGCTGGGTATAGGAAACTATGTTGTGAAAAATAAAGGTAAAGGAACAATTGACTTCTTATTATGTATTTGTTATTCCTTAATATATTCTGCATGAATAACAATAAGCACGATATAATTTTTCTAATTAGAAGCTCCTAACTTTGGCTATTTAGAGCTAGTAGGTGAATATACAAAGTCTTAAAAAGAAAATATTCAATGAAAAGGAAGTCATTCATTAAAGCAAGTTAACATTCGATAGCAATGGGGGTCAGTGCAGTACATGAACAGGGCATTTAAATAGATTTCAGGAGCACCAAATGGTAAAATGAGATCTTTTAAAAAGAGCAAAATCTAGGTCATTTAAAAATAGAAGAGTCATTGTGAACAAAGGAGAATGGTGCATGACTTCACATTTATATTTACTGTAGCTTTAAACCCAAGACATACAACAAGGCCATTCTACCAACAAATGTAGTAGTAAGCTACAGATGGGAACCTGGAGAAATAGTAAGTAAGTAATGAATCTAATTTTATTTATTTATTTTTCATTTAAAGAAGTAACCACCAGAAGAAGAGATAACTCATATTTTATTGCCTAAAGAAATTTAAAAATGTGATCGAGGATCCCTGACTTAGGTCTATGTATTTGTAAAATCAATTAGGTGGGAATTAAGACAATTCAGTCATTGTGAGAGATTGTCACATGCTTTTTAAAAGTTCCAAGATCAACTATATTAAGAAGTGTTGTATTGCTCATCTAAAAGACCCAGATGCAAAATTCATCTCTACATCAGAATGACCACTTAGAAAAAACAGTGTAGTAATGGCCTCTCTTCAAAGTTGGAAAAGATAATATTAAAACAAAAGAGGAGATTTTGGTGGGGAAAGGGACACCAGGATTATGATTACATAGTAATCATTTTTCCCAATGAATGAATTATGAGGGTTTTTTATTGATAGTTTGAGGCCATGAAGATAAAGATATTATGAAGGGTCTTAGAAAGATTTATCAGTTAATAGAGTGGTAAGATAGTGGAATGGAAATAATTCTGAGCTACAAGTCATAACCAAATCCTAGTCTTGGTTCTGCTACTGAATATTTTCAGCTGACATACAAATCACCTCACTTCTCATTTTTAATTTCCTCACATTTAATTTAGAAGATAAGAATATGATACTTAAGCTCCTTTCCAACTTTGGTATTCTATGATATGACTGTGATTATAGACATGTGTGCTTCCTTTAAAGGAAAAATGAGGAGTCTTCTGAGAAGAGAACAAAGCATCTTATGTAAAATTTTTGGCTTTAGGGAGTGAAGGAGAAAAAGGAAGAAACAGAAAATGTCACATAAAAACTAAAGCCAAGCAATATGTAACTGATAAAAGTAGAAGAAAGCTAGAATTTAGAGATTAAAGTAATCTCCTGGTAGAATTTTGTATTGAGTTTTTACTGTCAAGGAATCTAGAAATATTATTGTTATTTATTTATTTCCTTATCATGATGCAATATCCAGGGAGTTCACATAGCAAATGAAATTTATTCAACATATATCACATGTTAAGGCAATGAGAAGATCATGAATCATTGAACTTAGAGGTAGACTACTATCTAGTCTAGGTATCTAATTTTCAAATTAGGGAATTGAAAAACAAAAAGATAAGGTGACTTGTAGAAGATCTATCAAGAAACAGAAGTGAAACTACAACCAAGATCCTATGACTCCAATGTTGACTAGGAAATAGAGACCATAGTGAAATTATCCTTCTTTCTTCCCTAAAATCCACCTATAATGATAATGGGAAAACTTCTATATTAAAAAAAGATTAAATAAGACAGTTACATTGGCATAACAAAATCAATTACCTTCAAAAGTGGTGCAGAATATTATGCAAGAATTAGAATTGTGAAGTAGGAAAGATTCCTCTGCATTCTTCCAATCAATGGAAAGGCACTAATCATCCATATTTAACTTTGAATATGGGCTTAACAAGGAACCTTAAGGCCCTACAGTGTATTAGAAAGAGTAATGGATGTTGGACTTAAATTGAAGTCAAGTGGTCTTTCCATTGGATTTAGCTTTTTATGTATTGTCCCTGACATTATGAGCCCCTTGAGGGCAGGGATTGTTGTTTACCTTCTTCTCATCCCCAAAACTCAGCAGTGCTTGTTACATAATAATCAAATACAGGTATCCCTTCCACATCAAAACGTTCCCCTTCGTGATTTCAATATATCTTGGTTCAACATAAAAAAATAAATGGTAATTTTGGAGGGAGTTTTGTGGACATCAAAAGACAACACACAAAGGTCAGCAGATGACAGAAAAAAATTAAAAACTATATATAGTCTATGACCAATACTTATTCCAAATTTTACAATAAGATATACCTATAAAAGAAAAAAAATTGTCAAAGTTCTTTTCTGGTACAAAGTGAGGGCCAAAAGATTACATGGAAGGTAGACTTTCCAGGTCACAGGTTGCCCCTAGCCACTGTGATGTGGAAGGGATACCTGTACAATGGGACAGAGCAACAATATATAAATAAATAGATAGATGCAAGATATATAGATAAAATTAGAGGTTATCTCTAAGGGAAGAAATACTGTTGAGGGATACCTAGAAAGTCTTCTTGCAGAAGCTGGAATTTTGGCTGAGAGTTTGAAGGAGTTAGGGAAGAAACAGGATAGAGATGAGAAAGAAGAGAGTTCTAGGCTTTGAGGAAAGTCAATGAAAATGTATGGTATCAATAGATGAAAGGTCTTATGCAATGAAGAACAAAGGAGGACAATGTCTCTGAATTGCACAATAGAACAAGGGGAATAAGATATAAGAAAACTAGCAAAGTAAGAAGTGGGCAAGTGGTGAAGAGCTTTAAAATCCAAACAGAATGTTTTATATGTGGTACTGAAGATATTAAGGAGATATGAAAGTTTTTCAGGTAGGGGATAGGAATAATAACATGGTCAGATCTTTAGGAAAATAATTTTTTTTTCAGGTAAGTGTAAAACAAACTGGATTAGGGGAAGACTTAAAAGAGAAAGTATAAAGTTACTGAAGTAGTCTATGGGGTCAGATGATGGGGATATGTAGCAGGATGGTGACCATGCTAGTGGAAAGAAGGTAATTACAAGTTGTGATCAAATCAATTGAATTTGGCAACTGATTGGTTATAGAAGGGAGAAAGAGAGAGTGAGGATATGACCATGATAACTGTTATGTGGAGATGCAAAGCATGGAATCCCTGCAAAGATACAGGGATAGCCTCACCCAGAATTCCAGGAGACCCCCCTGGAGAACTTTGGGTGAGGGGGCAGTTGAGAAGGGGATGAGACACTTAACTAAAACTGGCTCTCTTGCTATTGATGAATATCTACTAAATATTTGTTGTAATGAAGTTGATATAAACTAACCCTACTAAACAGGCTAATCCGTAAGTAGTAACCACACTGGCTATGCCACTATGGCTTCTCAAGTGAACCCCCAAGTGTGCAGTAGTAAGCAGGGTGTCTGTTCACTTCAATCTCCACCAAGTAACTGTCTCAAACACTTCTCAACTGCCCCCTCACCCAAAGTTCTCCGGGGGGTCCCCTGGAATTCTGGGTGAGGCTATCCCTGTATCTTTGCAAGGATTCCATGCTTTGCATCTCCACATAACATAACCAGTTTGTGAACTTGAATGATTACTAAGGTGATGTTACCTTCAATAATAGTAGGGAAGTTTAGGAGGGAGAAGAGATTTTGTAAAAAAAAATACTAAATTCTGTTTGGCTATGTTGATCTTTAAATGTTTCTAGGGCATATAGTTTGAGCTATCCAAGAGGCAAATGGAAATGTGAAACTGGAACGTATCAGCAGAAAGATTGGAGCTGGAAATATTAATCTGATAATCATCTACATAGGGCTGACCATTGAATCATTGGAGTTAATAAATCAACAAGCAAAATAATACAGGGCACTGGTTGTCAAAATATGGCCCAGGGACTCCTGAGGATCCTAAGACTCTTTCAGGAGATGCTTGAAGTCAACACTTCTTTCATAATTAATACTGAGATATTTTAATTTTCACTTTCATAAATATCAATAGCTAACACCCATGTTAAAAATTCTTTAGTAGTCTTCAGAGATTTTTGATTGTATAAAGAAGTCCTGAAATAAAAAAAAATTTTGATAACTAGTGGTATAGACAGAAAAAAGATGAGGTTGAAGGAAAGATCTTTAGGATATATGATGATTAACATGAAACCTGGATGAAAGTCCAGGAAAGAAGACAGTATCTGGCTTTCTTAAGGAGATGAAACACGAATAGAGAGAAAGATAGGGTTATTAAGAATAAGGGAGCTACGGGAATATTTTTAAGCAACAGGGAAGCTGGTCAGTAGACAGGGAGAGATGACAGAAATAATCAAAATTGTGTATGTGATAGTGGAGATAATCTGTTGTAGAAGATGGGATAGATTGGGATTATTTGTCATATAGAAAGGTTTCACATTGAGAGAGAAGAATCATGTTATCATGTGAGTCAGAGGTGATGAAGGATACTGTGGTAGAAGGCATCTTAGTGAAGAAAGATGAGGAGAAGTAAAGAGAAGTGGGAGCTGCCTGTGAATGGCCTCATTTGTTTTTCAGCGAAATAACATTTGTTAATTATTGAGCAGGTGTTCCATAGAGTGAAAGGGATGTGCTAATCTGGAATGGGATGTGGATGGAGTAAAAAGAGGTAGAATGATTGGATGGAATAACAAATTCATGAAGGTGGAAGTAAGGTGGGAGATAGAAGTGAGGAAATGGGGGTTAAGCAATAACATTCAGAAGGTCAATATCATTGGGATAGAATGAGTATTAATTATTCCCACACAGTTATACTGGAGTATGCTGATCCTCAAAAAATAAATTCAGGCAAATTATAAAAAATACATTCATGTGTTTTTTTATATTATAAACATGTAGGTATTATCCTCATTTTGTGAGAAGCATTTCATAACAAAGTTAAGGAATTAGATAAGATTAACAATTTAGTGCTACTTTATCCATGAAATATGCACAATTGAAGCACTCTCTCACTTTTCTTGATTTTTTAATGAAAAGAAATCTAATCTTTCCTCATACTTCATATGTTAAAAAAGTAGAAAAAGAAAAATGAAATTCCTTATTACAAATAAACATAGCCAGAAAAGCAAATTCATTCATTGGAGGCAAAATATCTTCATCAATATCCATATTTTTACATATGAATGTATTTTTCTCATTATGTACCCTAAATGTATGATTTTTCTGTTAAGAGATAATACGATTCCTCAGGAGTTTTCTGGTATCATCAATGTTGATCCTCGTGATTGTATTTCTTACAATTTTCAACAGTCTTTACATTGTTGTTATTATAAAAATTGTTCTCTCATAACTTCTTCTTTAGTTTATAAATAAAACTGTTTTTCAAGTAATGGTATAATAGTATAAATTTTTAATTTATGTTCATACATTAAATTACTTAGTAATGTACTTATCACTATAGGTGGTTAATCAGATAGAGCATTGAAAAAAATGCACTAAATGAGAAAAATGATTAGATTGTTCAGGGCCCTCCTTCCATATCCAACAAGAGTAAAAATAGGTACGAGGTACCTATAGAGCACTGCATTAAAAATAGAAATCAGAGGCTTGTGGTCTGAGACTTACAGGCTCATTAAGGATACTGTGGAAAGAACTATAGAAAGTAAATAGGTTTTAATTCAAATCCTAGTTCACTTGCTTTCTCCCTGCCTGTGAGAACTTGAGTAAGTCACTGTTTCATCTATAAAACGAAGAGTTTGTGCTAAATGGATTCTAAGTGATTTTTCAGATATAAATCTGTACATATAATTTTCTCAGTGTGTAATATATGTCTAGTCTAAGCACTAGCTTGACTAAATTGGTAGATTTTCATTATCAGAGTCTTGTCCATTATGTAATTACTTTTTCTGAGTCACGGAAACTTAAGAAAACTTTTTATTGTTCAAGTGGATGAAACAACTACACCAAAAAATACAAATCTTTGAAGAATTAGTGAAATATGAGTTATAGCCACTAATGTTGAACTAAGGAATCTACTTCTATACTCTTAGTCAAAATATATTCTTCCTTCCTTCAATAAAATTGGAAGAAAATAAAAATATCAATTTCTTTATCATCATATTTTGGGGATTCAACTTTTAGTAAACCGATTTTTAACTCTAACATCTCTTTTGAGGGAAAAATATATGTACATGTGTGAATTTCTGATTTTCACACAAACTACTATGAGGTATCACAGAGTTTAATAAACTATATTCAAAGACTATGGATGATCTTTAATAAGACCGTGTTTCTTTCCAATCTCTTCCTCCCCCCAAAAGAAAACAAACAACTTCCCTTTGTCCCTCTTTCAATTGCTGTAATTCTGTTTCCTCTTTCCTTTGTTGGTTAGACTTCTGGAGGCAGTCAAGATCTGCGACTCTATTTCTTTTCCTCTTACTTTTTCACTTAATTCTCTGAAATCTGGCTCTTTATTTCCTTACTCCACTGAAACTGCTCTCTCAAAAGTTATCAATGGTGTCTTAATTTAAACATTGAATGACCTTTCCACAATCTGTATTCTTGACCTGTCTATTCCTTTTGAGGCTGTCAATTGCTATGTTCTCATTAATACTCTCATTTCACTGTCCTCTTTTGATTCTCCTCCTACACTATTCCTCTTTCTTTTTTCCCAGATTCTCATCAATTACATATCCAATAACCATAAGTTTCTCTAAGTGTCTGTACTGTGCTCTCTTGTTTTCTCCCTCCATCCTATTCTGCTTGGTGATTTCATCAGCTCCAGTGTATTCAATGATCATTTCTATGCAGATGATTCTCAAATCACTTTATCTCTAGTTTCTCTCTTGACCTCCAGTCTCACATCGCTAATTACCTATTAGACATCTCACACTGTTCATCCTATAAATGTCTTAAAATCAGTGTGGCCAAAACTAATATTTCCCCTAATCTTCTCGTTACTTGAACCAATCATCATTCATTCATTCAATCAATCAATCAAAAAATAGCATTTATTAAGTTATTATTATGCGCCAGATACTGAGATAAGTTTTGGAACACATAAAGGTAACAATTAGACTCTGCTCTCAAGTTTAGAATCTTATATGGAAGACAATATACAAACAAGGATATACAAAGTAAACTATGTATATAGTATAAATAAAAAACAATTAATAGTACTATAATTAAGAGAGGCAAAGGAAGGTTTCCTGTATTATATGAAATTTTAGTTAGGACTTAAAGGTAGCTAAGGAAGTCAGTGGGTAGAGTGGATGAGGACGGATATTCTAGCCTTGGAAGACAAAACAGTCAAAGAAAATACTTGGCCCCAAGAGGTGTCTCTTATTTATGGAACAATAGCAAGGAAGCCACAGTCATTGAATGAAAGAACAAACTTGGAGAGTAAGGTACAAGAAGACTGGAAATACAGACTTGCCTATTGTTGAGGATAACACCATCCTTCCGGTCTTATAGGCACACAACCTTGGTGTTAAGGACAGCTTCTCAAGCATTCTCACTTACCTACCTCATATATCTAATCAGTTATCATGATCTGTTGGTTCTACTATATATCCTTTTTCTTTCCTCTGATACTGCCACTACCCTGGCACATGACTTCATCATCAACAGATTTCTGCATTAATGCAAGAGTCTTGATCTGTTCTTTCAAATCTCTCCCTACTCTATTCCAACTTCTAATCTGCTATCAATGTGATCTTCCTAAACATCAAAACCAGTCACATTAGCCCTGACTCTCCCCCCAGTCAATAAAATCCAGTACCTACTTATTATCTTCATTATCAAATAGGAAATCCTCTCTTTTGTTTTTTAAACCTCTCATAACCTGGACTCTTCTAACCTTTCCGGTCTTCTTATCCTTTACTCTTTCAAAGTTTTTCAATCCAGTGACACTAGCTCCCTTGTTCCTTAAAAAAGATTCATTTTCACCAATTGTTCCCTAGGCCTAGGGTTCTTTCCCTCTCTATTTTAAGTTCTTGCCTTCTTTGATTTCCTTCAGTCACAAGCTAAAAATACACCTGACCTGCTTCAAAAAAATCCTTTCTCGATCTTCCTTCATATTATTGCTATCCTTCTAAAATTATTTGCAATTTATCCTTACATATAGATTAATCTTAGATATAGACACAAAGGGATCTGGTTTATGCCAAGTTGTTTGCATGTTGTCTCCCTCCTTAGATTCTTTCCTCCTAAAAAACCTTGAACATTCCTTTATTTTTTTTTTATTTTTCTTCATATCTCCAGCATTTGGCAAAGTGCTTGTACATATTAGGAACTTAAATCCTTCTTAACTCCTAATGATTTAGGTATTAGAAGTTTATTTGACTCAATAAAAGAAACTGATAGGATCATTTCCTTTTCATATATTGAAAATAATTCATTTAGTATAGCAATTTATTAGGTTTTAAACTTTTAATAAAATTCTCTTATAAAGTCATCTAGACCTCAAATGTCTTCTTCACCCTTCTGTAGTTCCTTGTACCTAATTCAATTTCTATTTCTGAAAATGGGTTAGCTAAGATTTCTATTTGGAATTATATTAATTTAGATATTTTATATAGGTGATCTTCTGTGTAATACACACACATATACATACATACATATATACATATACATACATATACATATATATATATATATATACATACACACACACACACAATTCTAAATTTTTGGTAATCCTAGTCTTCAATTTCACCCAGCATAGAAAAGTATAATGTAGAATATAATTTCCTATACAACTCTGTCATGATAACACACCTCAATCTTCGATATTGTAGTAACCTTAGAGTTCAATATGGCAGTTTTTCTATTAAGAAAAGGGAATTTCTATTACTTAGGAATACATCATAGTATTACATATCAATTCAGAATTTACTGTAAAATCATATTTTCTTAATAAATTTATATGGTGAAATCTCATTACTGATTATATCATGTTGTTTCCAAGGCATAAACAACAATAAATATTTTGAAATGGAAAATAGTGCATAAGGAATATGGTTTTTGTGGGTCCCTGGGTGAAATTAAAGTATGTATAACATTTGTGAAATGTCCACAGAAATATCTAGGCAGATTTCACTATGTATTTTACATAAGTAAAGATATTTAAGTGAAAATTTTAATTTTTTTCATTCATAACAACAAAAATAAAAAAGTAATAATTTCCATATACAAAATAGAACATGACAAAATTAAGATATTAAATTATTTGTTTCAAATAAGCTTAATTAAAAATGAAAGTCTCCACAATGGTCATATCCAAAAACTTATCTCTTTCTCTTTCTGACATGATTTCCATCAGCCTGTAACTAACATGCTTTAAATAAATATTCCGGACACTTGGTTGATGATTGCTTTGTTAAGAGTTCCTAATTTTTAAAATAGTATTTTTCTTTATAATTTATAATTTTCTGTATGAATTGTGCTCTTGCTCCTGCTCAATCATTTCAATCTCTATCACTTTTTTCCAGTATTCTCTAAAATTTTTCTCTTTCAGTATTTCTAAGGGAATAAATAAACGGGTGAAAAAGGCATTTATTAAGAACTTACAATGTGCAGTGCACTATTATAATCTCTGAAAATAAAAGTGAAAAAATAAATCAGATCCTGATTTCAAGGAACTAACATTCTAATGAGGAAGACAGCACATATGGAAAGCTTCAGCTACAAATCAAATGGAAAGGGCCTATGGTTTTTCAAGTTTTATCAGGAAAGCAACTATTAATGCTTCTTTAATGTCATTTACACTGATAGAATAATGTCAGGTTCTGTTTTTGAACTATCTGACAGGGCCAAGAAATTTAGTGGCTTTATATTATGTCTGTGGTGGCTTTTATTTTATGAGAATATTATTTTATGGAACTTCAGTAACTGAAGCTGTACTATATTCAGTAGCGGGGGCCAGGCTGCATCGCCATAAAATTTGTTTCACAAAATTATGACTGCATACACTGTCCTAAAAGTATTATTCTTGTTAGGATTAAAATTCTCTGGAGACTGTATTTTAATTCATAATTATTTATTAAATAATAAAAATCAGGTCAGAAAAAGAAAAGGCAGCAGTCACATGCAGCAAGCTGTTCCTTTTGCAAGCCTCCTCTCCTCCCCTAGATGTGTCAGCTTCAAAACCAGACTTCAAGTGTGGGCACTCTCCTGGGCATCCCTGAGTCTAACTGTGGGTGTGCCTGGCCTCCCCTAGCCTGAGGTTTCCCACAATGGCATCTTCCTTTACCCCCAGCCAGATTTTCAGCCATACCACAGATATGCCAGTGCTCTCTTAGGTATCTCCTCTCTCTTCTGTGGTCCTTAGGCAAAAGAGACCCTCTTCCTTTCCCTAATCCTCTTTATGCCACATGTGACATCACTTTGCTGAGTGCCTCTGATTGGAGGGCTCTGACTTTACTCTGGGAAATGGGTGGCTTTTTTGATGCTAGGGGGTTGTGACACCTCCAGTGTCTCCATGCATTTCTGTTCTTCTCCGCATTGTCTAGATTCAATCAGAGGGTGGGGCAAGTTATAGCTTAATCCTGTGATGGTGAACCTATGGCATGAGTGCCAAAGAAGACAAGCAGGATGCTCTCTGTGGCCACACCTACCCTCCTGCCCCCTCTTCCCTCAACCCCATCTGAGTTTGTTACTAGAAACACAGAGGGATTCCTCAGGAGCTACTCCTTTCCCCTCTCCACTGTGCCTGATGACATTTTTTCTTTTTCTTTTTTTTGTGCTTTCCAGTGTTTTATTTATTTATATTTATTTATTTTTTTTAGAAAAAATTTTCCATGATTACATGATTCATGTTCTTATTCTCCCTCCCCCAAACCCCCTCCTCCCCTGTAGCTGACATGCATTTCTACTGGTTTCTTCATGTGTCAATGATCAAGACCTATTTCCATATTACTGATGATTGCACTAAGGTGGTCATTTAGAGTTTACCTCCCAAATTATATAAATTAAGTAATTAAAATAAGTAAATGAGGCAAACACCGAATAGTATGCTTGTCAGATCCTTGGAAAAGAAAGATTTTAAAACCAAACAAGAATTAGAAAAAATTACAAAACATAGAATAAATAATTTTGATTACATTAATTAAAAAGTTTTTGTACAAACAAAAACAATGCAACTAAAATCAGAAGGGAAACAACAAACTGGGAAAAATCATTATAACAAAAAACCCAGACAAAAGTCTAATTACTCAAATATACAAGGAGCTAAATCAACTGTACAAAAAAAATCAAGCCATTCCCAATCAATAAATGGGCAAAGGACATGAAAAGGCAATTTTCAGATAAAGAAATCAAAACTATCAATAAGCACATGAGAAAGTGTTCTAAATCTCTAATAAAGAGAAATGCAAATAAAAACAGCTCTGAGGTATCACTTCACACCTAGCAGATTGGCTAAAATGACAGCAGGGTAGAGTAATGAATGATCAAAGGGATGTGGCAAAATTGGGACATTAATGCACTCTTGGTAGAATGGTGAACCATTACAACCATTCTGGATGACATTTTTTCATATCACCTGCCCCTCCACCCAGCAGCCCTGTTGTTGGGGTAGGTGGGGTGGGGTAGGCAGGCCAGCACTTAGTAGGGGTGGAGGACACAACATATGGTCTCTAGGGGCCTGGGGTATAGCAATGCTGTTTCTAAAAAGGTTCACCATCACTAAACACGATCAATTTAATCCAGTCCAATCTAAGGTCAAAATTCTTCCTTTAAAATCCAAGACTCATTTTAGTATACCAAGAAAAATAAAAGGAGTAGAGGCTAATATTATATTCTCACATTATTCTCAGAGTTCTTGGATTTAGTGTCCTTCAGTGTCTCAACAGGGGTTTAAAGGGAAATCACTGTCAAGATAATTGTGTTGGTTTGACTTGTCTTGGAATACACTGTTGCCTATCTTTCCCTCAGGGTGGCTGGCTAATTCAGCTAGGCTGGTAGGCATATCACCTAGGAGTGGTAAAAGATTGATAGTTGATATGAATGGCTGGCCTTTTTTCCAGAGAATTTTCTTCCCTGGGATTATGACTGTGAGAACTAGGTTGAATGGAATATTATTAGAATGAGGGTGCTATTACATCCAGGATTCTTAATCTTATTCACCTCTTGGTGTCATTTGATTCACAGTTGGTGGTGGTAGTGAAGATGAGCCACAACTTCCTTTCCTCTCCTCTCCTCTCCTCTCCTCTCCTCTCCTCTCCTCTCCTCTCCTCTTCTCTCCTCTCCTCTCCTCTCCTCTCCTCCCCTTTCCTTTCATCAATGCATAACACTAGGAACTAATCATCCCAGGGTATTATCTTCTCTTTTAATTGGCACCGTCCGTCCCACCCATGTTCTCTTGTTTCTCTGTTAAGTTAGATGTTCTTTACACCAAACTGTTCATATATATTTACATGTCTTTCTATGTGTTTAATGCTGTGTTTTCTTTTTCAGATAAGAATGAGTTTCATCTGATGTCTATTCACTCTGCTTCCTCTATAACTATATTTTCTATCTCCCCAAAATCATATTAATCATTATATCATATTATTTCATATAATATATATGTGTCACAATTTTGTGTGCTACTCTAATTTTCTCATTACCCCCTCCCTACCCTTCTCCCAAAGAGTCTAATGCCTGCTCCTTGGGAAACTGTTCTCAGAAGGAGGAGGTACTGGCTAAAAGTGCATCTGTCTGTTGTCATATGTTGTTAATATTGCAGATTTTTTCATTTTATCATGTCAGAGAGGGAGAAAGATCCCAACCTTTATATTCATAATGTTATCCCTTTCCCCACCAAATATCAGTTCCACAATGAACACACATCCGATTAGAACAATAATCCATTTACCAAAATTGTGGCAAAACAGAAATCAGAGAAAATTTACTTAGGAGAATATATACCAAACAATACAGGGAGAAGGAGCTCTCCCATTGGAAGTGAGATAACAGCTTAACCAAGAGAGATAGAGTTCTAGATCTCACCCAAGGAGAAATTTCCCATCACTTCTCACACAGGAATAGAAGCATGATGGATTCCAGCTCCTTTCATGTCCTCCCAGAGTCTTTTCCTAAACTGTGATTAACTTCTTCTGTCATCTCTTTGGAAGCTAAAAGCCAAATACATCTGAAGCAAATTGACTACAACCTGTAAGTGTCAAAGGGGACTGAATCTTGAGGGGTCTCAAAGGAGACTGCTAAAGACTGGAACTCACTTAAATCTCACCAATTCCACTCTGCCTTTCATGCAGGATAAGAACTCCATCCCCACCAATAAGGAGAGAATCCTTAGCCAACAGACTTTCAGACAGGGGATAAACAACTAATGGATTTTTCTAAGCAATAAATACAAATCAGAGAAATTCTACTCATTAGAATATACCAAATAATATGTGAGAATAAATGAACTCTTTAAATGGGAGTAGGTTTGGAACTCTGTGTAAACCATGAGAAATCTCTCATTCTTGAATGGTTTACTTTCAGTAATAACTAGATTTGCAAGCCCTCGAGATTCACTAGCAAAATAGAATCAGCTCTTCATACCTCTCAATGTAACTGTGATTTCAGGTATAAGTTCTTCCCAGTAAAGATACTACTAATTATTCTGAGAATGACTTTGGAGTAAGCCACAATGAATAAACAGTTGTTTAATTTTATTGGGCTAAGGAAATTGGGCCTTTTTCTTTTTAATGAAATTGCTGCTAAGATCAAACTATTTGGGTCTGAAAATAAATCTATTCTTCAGTGGCAACCATGCTTTCTTTTACACTTTCTTTGTTCTCTGTGTGGCTATGTAGAAATTAAAAAAAAAACTTTCTAGCATTATAAAACTGTATTGCAGCAAAAATTATTAACATTTGAACTTTTATATTTGAATAGTTTGAATTCTTTTTCTCATTTGGATCATTCCATTAGCTTTAAGAAAGAATATTTAAAAAAAAGAGAGAAATATTCTGAAAATTTTCTGTCTCCTCATTAGAGAAGTATACTCAATTGCTATTCTCTTATAAAATATTTCATCTCAATATAACTATAACACCACTTATGCCAGTTCCTTCCAACCCAATTGAATACAGAAGATTATGAGTCCAAGGACCAAGTGAGGATTTGTACTCTTCATCAAATGCTGAAATTGCAAAATAGATACACGATCTGCTAAGAAAGGTGCTCGCCTTTCTACAGGAAGTTATAGATAAGGTCCTATTTCTTTGTCTCTGTTGGCTTGTCCATGTGAAAAACCCAGTTACATTTTTCAAAAACGTTGAAAATAACGTCATATTACATGAGCCATTATTTTTTCTCTCATTTTTTTTGCAGTTCTGATGCTTAAAAGTTCATATGAACTCTGTATGACAGCACGTTTGCTGAATACTCTTCTAAAATTTGACTATAAACCTAACCCTGTAAGATTATTACATAGGTACAAATGAAAGACCTATTTATCTCTATCTTCAATGATATTTATCTATCTAAGAAGAGAGACAGAGAGAAAGAATCAACTTCAGTTCAAAGGAATGGACATAATTATTATTTTCTGGGTAGATCTGGCTAATGTTTTCTTTTCCTTTTTTTCTACACTCCCTCACCCAACCTCCCCAAATTAATGATAGAGTAACTATTTTTCAAATGTATTAATTCATTTTGCTTCTCTGGTAAGTATAGGATGCTGAAAATAATTCAATCTTTCCTCAGCAGTTCCCGATCTTGTATTGCCTCAGGGTTATTATTATGAATGTCACATATCATTGTACTAGACTGTAAGTGTAGATGATTTAGAAAATTAGGCTGAGAGTGACCTGTACCAGGACATAATCTAATAATAGTTTTTAATAGTAAGACATAAAGTGAGTTTATTTTCTTATTATTTACTCCTTTCTCATAAAGATAGTTTGGTTAATAGAGGACTCCAGGTTAATTTGGGTTCAACTAATGAAAGATTTACTTAATACGAATCATACTATAACAATTCCCAAATAGGTATTTATTTGCACTGTTGTGGTAGTAGAAACATTACTTTTAGGTGTGAGGAGTATATATGGTGTTAATTAATGCTGCAAAACACAAAGAATGGATCAGATTCTTGCCCTCTATTTGAGGAACTGTGTGCTCTTAAGGGAAGATAATGATTTCATGTTTTTTCCAGAGCCACAAGAAAGAAATAGGATCACTTCATTTCTAAAGTGTAAGGAACTGCTTTGATATGGCAGTCTTTCTTTGTATTCCCCAATTCATACTCAAGGCAGGACCTACTTGTTCAATTTGTGCTAGAAAGAGTTAGTATGCTTTTAATAAAGACAGCACACAACATTCTATAAAGTCCACTACTTTTTATAATTTATAGTAGGAAAACATATATTCAGACATATCAAAAGATAATTAGAAAATGATAAATTTTACTGGAGAAAAAGTTAATATTAAAATTCCCATACTTCAGGTATCTATATCTTTGTCAGTGTGGGCACTGACATCACTGACAAGAATGACAATCTTTCATAGATGTTCCTAAGTGTTGATATGGCTGAAAATTCTTCCATGCAACCAACCTGATAGTAAGACTCTTTGCCCTTAGTTAATTTGCTCCTCAGAAAACAAGTATAAAATAAGATCCATCCCTAGTCAATCTAGAAGCCTTTTCAACTTGTCAAGAATTGGAAAAAAACATCTGTCACTGATGTTACAGCTTTTAAGAGTCCAGGGTCATATCCAAATCAAGATAATATACTACTGTAAAAATTTATTGGAAAATAATGAAAATTACTGATTTTACTTCTATATTACAAATAAATTAAAGGCAAATTCATTTCATTTCATGAACTCAGGGTTAGTTAGGGTAAATATATTTAATTTGAAGTTTAGATATGGGAGATGTCAGGGGGAGTGCATGACTAGAGGCAAGGACAAAGGAAAATAATTAGCTCTTCTTGAACCATAATAGGCAGATGATCTTAGTTCATGATTTTGACTCATTAAAGTTCATTGACTTGAACTCTGCAATTAAACTTTTAAAGTTTATCAAAAATGTGCTTTTAGAGCAATTAATATGTTACAGAGACAAATGCATAGCAGACCAATATGAAAATAAAGTCAAAGCACTGTTGCCAGGATCAGAGCAGTTAGTCTTCTCTCCAATTAATTATAAGCTGATTACATGAGAAAAGCAGTAGGAGGCTATTTTTCCTTTTGTATTCCAGAGGATATATTTATGATGTCCTCTTAGTTTTAATAGGTAGACAAAACTTAATCTACAAGGATGGTATATTGTTGTTTTATAATTAAACTGGCTAAGACATTTGCTGAAGTGATTTAAAAAATGATTTATCTAAGCTTTTTAACATTTCCTTTCATCTGCATTTTTAAATCCATTTTTCTTTATGTTATTACTTTTAAAAATCTTGAAAATTGCCTCTTTAAAACAAAGATTTTTTTATTAGCTACTTTTTTGAGAGGTTTTTAAACGTTTCAAGAATATTATTACTAGCATATCATTAGCCTCCTGATTGGGAGTAAGCCACACGGAATGATGAGGCATCCTCATGTTCAGAGATGCAATAATTGAAATCCATCATCTAAATGTTACTTATATGTTATATTTGAAGCAGTCCAGTTCTTTTTTTCTAAGGTAGGCCATTATTTATAATAGTACTATTTGCTGTTTTATAATTTTCCTAATGCTATCTTGTAAAGTGAATTATGCAAAGAAAAAGCAACATGTCTAAGGCTGCCTCCCTATTAGCCTTTTTATAGTTTCTATAATGCAATCTAAATATTAAAAGGAGTTACAAATCTTCGTTACTTGGTGCTTCTGAACAACTAACATAAGTGTAATAATTTCTATGAAGATTAAAATCAAAGATTTGCGAATGTCTATTTCTTATATGAGCTGAGACTGCCTAGAGCCTATAGCATTGAGTATTATAAATGTGATTTTAAGCACCATTTAAAAACTGCATAATGCTAATGATAATAATGTCAAATTTATTCCTTATTGACTTGTCACTCACTTTAACACTGATCAAAAGATTTTCCCCTTGTGACCCTGGATAAATAAATACTAAAATAGCTGACTGCTGCATATTCATTGCTTCAACCTAGAAATAAATAATTATTTATACACTGTAAGAGAAATATTAATCTTTCTGGTAGACATATAGTAGAAAATCAGCTCAAAATAAGCTGCAAATTTAAGATGGAAATATTTGTGATAAAATGGATGTTGATTTACAGAATCAGTTGTCTCTTGAGCACACAGAAAATATGTAGGCTTTAAATCTTTCTTGTGGAGTGTTTTAATATTCAAAAATGAATCAAAACCATGTTCTCTTCTCTAAAAAAAATTCTGTGTCAACAGAGTACATTATTAAGATGAGGTAAAAACATTTAAATCTAAAGAATAGTGAGGGTGAGGAGAGGAAAGTTTTAGAAATTGATATAAATGCTTTTTTGAAAGTGAAGATAAAACAACAAATTCACATCTGATTGAAAAACCAGCCACAGATTTGAACTGTTTTTTAAATGAACCTCAGAGAACAAGGTGATATCACCTTTAGGAGACACGTGTGGATTTAAAGGATTTATGAAATCATTCAGCTTGCAAACCATTCTCTTTCCTTTACACTGCATTTCCAAGTTTGCATATTATATCCAATATGCTATTGCTAGGGGCTTTTAATTTTAGCTTCCTGCTTAGGTTTATGTTGCATATATGTTTATAAGAATAAGACATTTAATGAAGGGGAAATATGGATTTTGCAAGATTAGCAATGAATCTGAGTGTCATTTGTCCTAAAATAAAGGGCATTTCTGACTTACCAAGGGAATGAAATGTAAGACTGTGGAAAAGTGTTGTTAAGAGAAGCATGATATGGCTTGGGCTTATCTACTTGTTCTTGTTTATCTGTTAAATGATTTATGTTTCTTTTTGTTTCTTAAGTACATTAAAGTAATCTCAGTTTGGAGGTCATGAATGTTATATGCTTGGAGGTAAAGATAGAAATTGTGACATTTGATGAACATTTTTAAAATATTACAATTTCAAAATAATTTAAAATGTGTTTTCCTTAAAAATGTTTTAGTCATTGCTTTCTGCTCCAGTAACCTTCTCAATTTGTTGGTGGAATTATTCACTTTTTCCAAACTCTATTCAGGACATTGTATATCTTAAAAAACAAACTTCCCTGGTCCAATCATATGGAGCAAAAATCAGAGCCCATCTTCCTGCTTTGGTTGGCTGCTAGAATTCTTGCCAATGGTATAATCTTGCAACTTGCAATCCCTTTTTGAGTCTATTTTTCCCACTGAAACTGAGTAGTTGAATCCATCAAGAATTCAGAATACCTTTCATCAAGAGCACCATTACCATGGGATCACACCCACAGGTATAAATGGAAAAACTAAAAGATTCCTCCCAAGATGAACTGGGCCATTTCTATTCTTTCTGATGGACATACTTAGCTCTATGTGAAGTTATACAAAGGAAACAATAACAACAAAACAGCTTCTTGTCTAAGACTCATACACAGGGTTATAAATGTTGCTATCTCCAGGGAAGATTTAAAAAAAATGTATGAGTTGTTTTTAAAGTTTTTATTAAAAATCAAAAATTTGCAGAAAATTTTAGGCAGTGACCTTATTGCTGTTCTCCTACAAATGTCAAAATAGACTGATGTCATGATATGGGCCAAATATTCTTATTTTAGATGAGAAAGATATAAATTGTTGTTTCAGTTGGTTGGCCTTTGATTTGAGTGTCTCTTTCTTTCTTAAAATTCTGCACATTATTTTTATATACTCTGCCTGCAACACATTTTTCTCCATAAATTCTCTAACGTGACAATTAGTTTCTACTATAAGAATAATTTTACCATATTTTAAACTTTAATCATTACATTTACCTAAAATATCATATTTAGGTTAGCCATTATTTTTTTAAACCCTTGTTACTTCGGTGTATTGTCTCATAGGTGGAAGAGTGGTAAGGGTGGGCAGTGGGAGTCAAGTGACTTGCCCAGGGTCACACAGCTGGGAAGTGGCTGAGGCCAGGTTTGAACCTAGGACCTCCTGTCTCTAGGCCTGACTCTTACTCCACTGAGCTACCCAGCTGCCCCGAGCCATTATTTTTTAACTGAGAATAATATGCCAAGTTAAAGTAGTTAATATTTGCCTACTTGAGAGAACTGATAGCAAAATTTTATACTAAAGAAATCATTATTTCCTGTGTAATATACCCATAATATGGTTTATACTTTTGCCTTCCTTAATTTTAGAATAAGCAAACTCTGGGGGCATCTGGGTAGCTTAGTGGATTGAGAAACAGTCCTAGAGATGCAAGGTTCTGGGTGCAAATCTGACTTCAAACATTTCCTAGTTTTGTGACCCTAGACAAGTCACTAAGCCCTTTATTGTTCTTCTGCCAATACACAATATTCATCTAAAATGAAAAGTAAACGTTTATAAAATAAAAAATAACAAAGTATACCGGGGTGATAGAAATGTTTTAAAAATCTTCAAAGTATCATGTAATCTTCCTTGGTGGTGCCAGTCAGTAGGTTTCATTAAAATTTTCACAGTAAGTAAGGGGTTTCCAACATTTGAATCTCTTTGTATTCATATCGTGACTTGGGGCAAAATACATGCCCTCACATTCTTCCACAACTATAAATTGGATTAATGATACTTGGTTAATCCTTAGTACTGTTTCATAGGGTTGTTGTCAGGTTTAAATGAGGTAAATTTTCTGAAAACTTTCTATTTCATTCATACTGAATTTTTTATGAAATGTTCTTTTTATTATTAACCTAAGGAAACTGAGGTGCAGAATATTAAATGATTAGTGTTAGAAAAAGGACTTAAACAATGCTAGGAGTACATTTTTCCTTTCTGCCTTGTTCCCTTCCTCTTTTTTTTTTTAATTCCCTCCTTCCCTTACCTACCACAGGCTCTCAATCTCTAGTTATATCTGTTGTCCTGCCTTGTTTTAAATCATGAAAAAAGATACTTCTCCCATGATAAGCACATCACTTCTAAATTCAAAACTGTACTACTTACTCAGGCTTTGATTGATACCAAGCCCCATAGCCATCTCTTCTCTTTGGAGATCGGATTTGAAGTCTAGAGGGTAGAGTATTAAACATCCAATGCCTTCCTTTAGGAAGGGAAGAAAATAGATTCAACTCACTCTTTTTTATGTCTATTGCCCTGCCTGGTTTCAGCTCCATGGGATAAGATGTTCCCTAGTCCAGCCTTCTCATCCCTTTCTCCTGCCTTCTATTGCACTCTGTCTCCTTTAGATTACAGGTTTCTTGATGAAGATAACTCATCTTTTTTTTTAATTATTAATTTTATCCTGTGATACAGAGAGGAGGGCTTAACAGGTTGCAGGCTTTTGCTGAGTTCTTATGCCACTTAAGAGGTTTTAGAATCTTGGAAGAGTTCTGGACCTGGGAACTCGTGGAGGCAACCAGGGTCCAGCGGAGCGCCTTCTGGGGATTGAAACCTTAGCCTAGTTTTGCAGTTTTTTGAGATTGGTTAATTTAGATAAATCCTTTGAATTCCCTACCCTAATTTATTTCCTATCTTCATTTCCCTTACCTAAATGTCTGAGAAGAGTGAATAAGGAGAGTGAATCAGAGAGTTAGTTTAAATCTGTGAGAGTTTAGCCCTACCCTTGCAGAAATATATCCGGGGAGGTTTTGTATCCATCATTCTAATCCCTTTTGATTTCAAAATCACCTTGAAAGCTGAGTAAAGGCAGAACCTTTCTCAGACTCCCATTCCTGCTTCCCTTCCCCCATCTGAGGTTTCTCTAAGCAGCTGTTAGGGCTTCCTTGATCCTTTTACCCTGACAATCTATCCTGAGAAGACAATAAACCCCTTTTGTGTTTAAAACAGACCTTTGGTTACTTCGTTAGTTAAATAGTAAGAAAGGGAAGAAGAGGAATAGAATCAACATACTTTGGGTTTGAGGGAAGCTGGGGTATCCATTTTGAAGGAAGTGTAACTTCAAACCCAGCCCCTTCCTGTGATACTAACTAAAGCCTGTAGTCAATTTCCAGCTGTCTTGGCTCATTCTAACTTGGCTGTATCGTGTCTTTTACTTGAAGGGATCAGTCTATTTCCCTTCAGTGTTTTGTCTTTAGCCTAAGTCCCAGTCTGTATTCCCTGCTGCTGTTGGCCTGTTTAGATTAGTTCATCCTCTCCCTGGCAATCCTTGTTACCTCATTGCCATACTCCCTGAACTCAGACATTCCTTATTTCTCCTACCACCTCAACTGCCATCCTTCAACATTGAACCTTCCTCATCCACTATATTGCCTTAACTTCCCTACTACCTAGTCTATTCACTTGATTACCTCCAGCCTTGGATCACTTGCCTTGTCTTATTCCCTGATCCTACCAGTTATTACCCCTAGCTACAGCCTCATATTATATCCTGCATCTCCCTATTACATCCTACCTAATCTCCATATTACCTCCCTTCCAAATCCCCAATAACAATCATCAGGTACAGATCCCAGAAAATAGTTGGTGCTTAATAAATGTTTACTGGATTGGATTTCTTTCTTCATTTCTGTCTTTCTCTTTTTTTTCCTTTCTTTCCCCACTTACCCACTAAATGGTTTTAGACACTCTGCCCATCCACATGCTGGGGGAAAAGAAGGATCTTAGAAAAAATGATGATGCCGGGACATATTAGCAGATAGCCGTATCAAACCATGGAAAGGGAATTCTATAAACTAACCTAATAATTTCAGAAAACCAGAACTCCTGGAATGAATGAATGAATCAATCAGTGGTATCAATTAAGAGTGAACAAGGCCTTTACTTGTTTATTAAATAGATCTACTATAAGTATACACTAATTATTAAAAATCAAAGGAAAAGTACAAATTTTTTTGAGTATTGGATGAAAATTTGGAATTTCCCATAGCAAATGTTTTATTATTGGTCGAGCATTGGTTAGTCATGCTCTGTGGGGTTTAGATAAAAGCAGTAATCAAGTTTTAAATTCAGCTTTCCAGTAGCAGGCTAGCCCTATTTTCTGGGGCCAGTTCTTCATGTGTCAGGCAGGGTTGGAAAAGTGAGTAGTGGGTTTGTATGACATAGTTATGCGCAGTCCTGGTATACCAAGTTGCTATAGAAATGCATTTAAAATTTGTTTCTGAAATCCTGCTGTTGCTTGCCTAGTTGTCATAAGCTGAAATATACCGTTTTATTAAATATACATTGTCTTTATTATATTAAGTAAAAATTTCCTGAATTATTGCTCAAAATAAATGTGGTTGTCAAGAGTGAACTCTGTATGAACAAAAATGAACTGCTTAAATAATATTTTACTCTGTAGTGTTTGTGAGACAGGGATTAGACTTCTTTAACAAATTATATTCTTTATATATTTTTTAAAACTCAATATTTAAGGATTTGGACTTCAGAATAAAAGAGTACAAAAGTTCAATATATATTTGAAAAACAATTTCATTTATGCATTTCATGCATTTATTTGATAAAAATATCCATACTCTCTCTTTTTTAAAACCCTTACCTTCCATCTTGGAGTCAATACTGTATATTGGTTCCAAGGCAGAAGAGTGGTAAGGGTGGGCAATGCTGGTCAAGTGACTTGCCCAGGGTCACACAGCTAGGAAGTGTCTGAGGCCAGATTTGAACCTAGGACCTCCTGTCTCTAGGCCTGGCTCTCAATCTACTGAGCTACCCAGCTGCCCTCATCCATAGTCTTTTGATTTTTAACAATCTTTTTTTAGGGAGAGATAGCAGTTACATGACTAATTTGAGTTTTTAGGTATTATAAGTAGAGTTTAAATTTTATTTTAGTTTTAAATGTGAAAGCCAGGACATTTGACTGACTTATAGGCTTAGCAAAATACATTTTTTCCTCTCCCTGGATGGCCTAATCTTAGTTACTATGCAATATAAAACTTTGTCATTAAGCAGAAACATCTTATTAATGTCAGCTCCATCCAGGACATGGGTGAGGGAGGGTGTCAAAGTTTGCCAAAGGCAAAAAGCTAAAGTTGATAAGAAAAGTAAAATTCAGTTTTTCCCTTATTCTGTAGGAGGACAAGAATACAAATATAGTAACAGTTACTTGACAGTGTGCCATTGATTTCTTTGCCCTGGGTATAGCAATACTGTATGCAGAAGTTTTTAGTGGGAAGAAATCTTTCTTGGGCTGTCTAAACACCTAGCTTGGTAGGACAGAATTGCCAATGAAAGTTTTCTCTCTTCCCATTCTTGCCCCTAAACTATTTTATATGACAGCACTGAATGCTCTGGAAATATGAAATGGTCTGGCCTAGAAATAACCAATTTTTATGGGAAGGACCTTTGAAAAATATCAGAAACTCCCAAGGCCATATGGCATAGTTATATAGATATTCAGCAAACTTCTGGATGGATGTCCTTAGATGTTTTAGAAACTTAATTAACACAGACAAATGATTTTTCATGTTTTGAGAAAAATATACCAGATTGCCAATGTGAAAACAGAGAATCAAACTTAGGCAAAGATAGATTCAGGCTAGTCCTTAATAAACAATCATTCTGAATAATATAAATACAAAGTTCCAATAACTATCTCTCCAAAGACAAGCAAACAAAATAAAACCAAACCTTGCACCTAGGATAAGTTTAAGGTCACCAACATTGTTTATATATCAGTTTATTTTGATCTTTCTTTCCCTAAGCATAGTTTTCAGCTTGGAAATTTAGTCTGAGAGAAACTTACATCCTTACAGGATGAGCAAGTCCTCTTATTTCTCTCTTCCTTTTTTTCCTCTCTTTTACTCTTTTTCCTTCTCCTCCTTTGCTTCCCTCGCCTCTCTTCTCTTTCCTCCTCTCTTTTTCTCTTCATTTATTTTTTCTCTTCTTTTCCATTTCTAAATATAGCTAAATAATATGTTCAGTCTTGTCTGTTATTTATAACTACATAATTTTTGGAATTCATATTCTACTTTGTACTTTGAAATTTTCTCAGTAATTAGAAATTAGTACTTTATTTGGAGAATGAAGCATTGGTTGTACATATTAATAGAGTTTGATGAAGAGTTTTGTTTGTGTAATAGGTTATGCTTTTTTGGATATAATTGGTTTTATCTGGGTTAACCTCTCTTTCCCCACTAGAACTTTACAGATTCCATTTCTCTGTTTGAAGCAACAATTTGAGAAATTTGGTATGTCTACTAAGACACCAATGGAGAAATAAAATCTGGAAATGGTTGGGGATATACATTAATTTACAAAGATGCTAGCCCATACTGGTACTAATGTTTGTTTTTATCACCAATGGAAATGATGTAAATGTGGAAAAAAATCTCTTTTTAGATGCTGTTCTATAGCTGTTAAATCTACAGTCACTTGTCATTATATTGTTATAATTTTCAATGATCATAATTAATTTATTAAGAATGTTTTTCCAGTTGTCCTGACTTTTTTTCAGTTGTTCACATCACTACAATATAGAATATAGTCATAAAGCATCTTCAAGATAATATTAATGTTTTTTAATGTGTTTGGTTGGCAATGAGCAGTTTGGGATAATTTCAATGTGTTGTATAATTTTTCCTGAATGCAATCAATCTTCATCTCTTATTCATTTCTGAACCGACCTCATTGTCTAACTGTTTGGTCTTTTCATCATGTGTGTGAGTGATTAAATATGTGTGCATACGTGTGTATGTGTATTTATATGTGTGTGCTGATTGACTTAAAGAACTATACATTTGACCTGCCTTATATGAGGACAGTATTGAATTTTATTCTTTTAATTTTTCCATTGTGGATGGTTGCATTTATTTCTTTAGAATAACTATGAATTCATAGTAGAACAGAACAAAAACTAGGATCTGACAATATTTTATTTTAGAAGTACACTGAAAATGAGAGACACACAATAGAGTAAAGATGAGAAGCTGGACCAGAATATATTAAGCTTCAGCTAATCCAGAGAAGGCAGGGTAGCAGTCATGAACTCTGACAGATTTGAGGCCAAAATGGATATTATTTGAAGGAATCAATAGAGTAACTGTATTGTGTTGTGGGGTGGGGAACTATGAGCCATTATCAATATTGTACCTGATTGCACCAAATGTTATAACAGCTAGATTTGTAAATGAAAAACTAAATCAAATACAGAAGGAAATAAATAAAATAATAATAGCAGAGTACTTTACTTTTTGCCTCTCAGACCTAGATAAATATAGCCAAAATATATAAGAAAGAAGTTAAGGATATGAACAGAATCTTTGATTAAATATGTTAGATATATAACATATATATATAACATATATCATATAAATATGATAGATATATAGAAAGTCTACATAGATCTGCATGAAGTTGATAGAAAATGCAAAATTATTTTAGATAGCAAATAATTCTCATATACAGTGGTGAAACAATTGCATTAGTTGGAATCCAAGCTTGTCTTCAAAAATACTTTTCCCATAAATTGATATAAATCTTTATCTTTCTTTAAATAGACACCTTCCTAATTCAGACCCTCATTACCTCTCACTTTGACTATTTCAATAAATTTCTTTTTTTTAATTTTTATTTTATTAGAAAAATTTTCCATGGTTACATAATTCATGTTCTTACTTTCCTCTTCACCTCACCAAACCCCTCCTCCCTGTACCTATAGCTGACACGCATTTCCACTGGTTTTAACATGTGTCATTGATCAAAACCTATTTCCATATTATTGATAGTTGCATTGGTGTGGTCATTTCTAGTCTACATCCCCAATCATGTCTGCCTCAACCCATGTGTTCAAGCAGTTGTTTTTCTTCTGTGTTTCCACTCCTATATTTCTTTCTTTGAATGTGGTTATTGTTCTTTTCCATAAATCCCTCAGAATTATCCTGGGTCATTGCACTGCTGCTAGTACAGAAGTTCATTACATTCAGTTGTACCACAGAGTATCAGTCTCTGTGTACAATGTTCTTCTGGCTCTGCTCCTTTCACTCTGCATCAATTCCTGGAGGTCATTCCAGTTCACATGGAATTCCTCCAGTTTATTATTCCTTTGAGCACAATAGTATTCCATCACCAACATATACCACAATTTGTTCAGCCATTCCCCAATTCAAGGGCATACCCTCGTTTTCCAATTTTTTGCCATGACAAAAAGCACGGCTATAAATATTTTTATACATGACTTTTATCTATGATCTCTTTGGCGTTCAAACCCAGCAATGGTATAGCTGGATCAAAGGGCAGGCATTCTTTTAGAGGTCTTTGGGCATAGTTCCAAACTGCTATCCAGAATGGTTGGATCAGTTCACAACTCCACCAGCAATGCATTAATGTCCCAATTTTGCCACATCCCCTCTAACATGTATTACTCTCCTCTGCTATCATTTTAGCCAATCTGCTAGGTGTGAGGTTGTTTTGATTTGCCCATTTATCAATTCGGGAATGGCTTGATTTTTTCAATAACTTTCTAATTCATTTTTATGCTTCAAAATTCTTCCCCTCCAATCTTTTCTTCACACAGCTCACAAAATGATATTCTGAAAGTAAAAAAAAAAAAACAAAACAAAACAAACAAAAAAAACCTGGACATATCATCCATTCATCCAATCTAAACATTTATTAAATGCCTATACATGCTAGGCACTATGCTAAGAGCTGGGGGTACAATTGACACAAAAACTATCTCTGACCTTAATGAACTTACAGTCTAGATGAAAAGATGATACCCAAAAGTAGACAAGAAAATAAGATGGGGGACACTTCAGGGTACTTGGACTTGGAGCATCTTGCTCTGTAGAGTTGAACTCAGGCAAGGGAGCAAAGTGGGGTGACCTGAGAGTCCATTTTATACCCCTTATAAGGGACAGAATTGAAAAGAGTTTAGGTTATTGCCCTCCAGCCTTCTAATCAAAGAGGATTGGTTGAGAGATACAGTGTTAATCAAAGCTTAAGTTAGCAGTAAGTTGATGCGCTTAGAAGTGATGAACTAATGTTAGGAGAGGCACCTTTTTCCATGCAGTGGAAACCAGGTAAAACAGCAGAGGCAGAGTACCAGCCCCTCTCTGATCTTCTAGCCAACAGACGGGGCTGTCTTGAGGAAGGTTTTAATAGTTCTAGAGGAATTTCTTGAAAAATATTGGTATTTCATCTGTTGAGTAAAGCTGATCATCTGTAATGATGTTGCCATTTCCTGGGAATTTAATATAGTTAATACTTCTTCCTATCCTGAGGTGGTGATTTGAGGGTTGGGATTATGAAGGTTAAATCAGAAGATAAAACCTTAGGCTGATCCTGTTCTGAATGGTGAGTTTCATTGTTATTACTTAAACCTTTCTAGTCACAAATTGCTTGATCATTAATTACCTGTATTTTGGGGGCAACACAAACTCAAGGAACAAATTGGGTGGGGCAAAGAAGTGGCACCATCTTCTTCAACAGGATGCTTAAAAACATGCTTAATCTCATTATTGTTGAATGTGGGTGGCATAGTGGTAATGAAGGTAGGGGAATAATTTTAAAACTTAGAAGTAGTTACTGGATGGATTTATATTCCAGGAGTTGCTGAAACAGAATTGAACTCAAACAAAAATATTTCCCAATTTTGTTTTTTCCTTCCTAGTAGTGGGTGAAGCAAGAACTACTGTGAGCTATCAGGTTGAGAAAATGGCTCCTGTATTTTCCATTTAGTCATTATGTATCTCTGATGATACGGCATTTTGGTTTTATTTAGATGTATTCTGTTTTTAATTTTAGATTAATAAGACTTATGAATGAGATATATCCAGGTGACCTTACAACTTTAGGAGAGATGTCAGAGGTCCCACTACCCTAGACTCTAGCTTAATATACTTAAGGCAGTAAAATTGGCTGACAATAGTGTCTGACCACAGAATAACAACTACCAGCAGAAAGGTATCAATGGTCAGTTATTAGAGGATGTTGCTGGCTTCAAGGATTAGAAATTCTTGTGTTAGAAACAAATATTAGCAGTAAATTATTGAAGGATACTGATTCTTAGGCTCCTGCAGAGAATTTTAATGGAAATATCCTGAGGAATCCATACGTTGATAAAATGCCTTCTGGAGCCAGACATGTGCTCTATGCATATATGTCTTAATACCTTTGCACTTTAGTTTTGTGCCCACTCACTATAGACACCAGCATGTGCAAGAGAAGTGACCTGGATTGAAGGAGAGTACTTTTTCTTTTCTTTTCTCTTCTCTTCTCTTCTCTTTTTTTCTTTTCCTTCCCTTGCCTTCCCTTGCCTTCCCTTCCCTTCCCTTCCCTNTTCCTTTCCTTTCCTTTCCTTTCCTTTCCTTTCCTTTCCTTTCCTTTCCTTTCCTTTCCTTTCCTTTCCTTTCCTTTCCTTTCCTTTCCTTTCCTTTCCTTTCCTTTCCTTTCCTTTCCTTTCCTTTCCTTTCCTTTCCTTTCCTTTCCTTTCCTTTCCTTTCCTTTCCTTTCCTTTCCTTTCCTTTCCTTTCCTTTCCTTTCCTTTCCTTTCCTTTCCTTTCCTTTCCTTTCCTTTCCTTTCCTTTCCTTTCCTTTCCTTTCCTTTCCTTTCCTTTCCTTTCCTTTCCTTTCCTTTCCTTTCCTTTCCTTTCCTTTCCTTTCCTTTCCTTTCCTTTCCTTTCCTTTCCTTTCCTTTCCTTTCCTTTCCTCTCCTTTCCTCTCCTTTCCTCTCCTTTCCTCTCCTTTCCTCTCCTTCCACCTGCCCTTACTATACTTGCTTATCTAAAAGTTAATTGACTCAGCTGGTTAATGGTGAAAGGGAAACCTGTTTGAGTTGTATGAATAAATATACCATAAACTTAAGTGCAGGAGAATTATCCCTAGAATACTGAGGGGAGAAGTAATCAGCAACCTTCTATGAATACTATATGTTAGCATAAGTATGGTTGGGAGGAGTAAAATTAGAGCAGATGTTAGAAGAGGCTGCCTGGTAGTTCAGGAGATAAAACAATGACCTGGGCTTGGAAAAACTTGACTTCTTTTCTAGTCTAGACACTTACTAACTCTACTTAGTAAACGACCCTGGGCAAGTCACTAAATCTCTTCAGTTATTTTATCTTTCCAATTGAGATAATTATAGCACCTACTTCTCAAGATTGTTGGGAGAATAAAATGAGATAATATTTTAAAATCATTTTGCAAACCTTAAAGTCCTCTATAAATTTTAGCTACTACTATTATCATCATCATTTTTTCCTAAAGGAAACCTCTGAATCTTTTGTTGACTTTCTCCATGTTCTACATCTGTTTTTTACTTGGAGAATATTATTTTGTTAGTTGTATGAAGAATGGATTGGAATGGAAATAATTTTGAATTAGAAAAATGAATTAGAAAGTTATTGAAATAGTCAAAGTAAGACATAAGGGTCTGAATTAGGAAGGTGGTTGTTTAAAGAGAGACAAAAGTTTATATCAGTTTACAGGTAATACATTTTGAAGACAATCTTGGATTCCTCCTAACACAGTTATTTCACCACTGTAAATGGAAACCATTTGCTATCCCAAAGAATTTAGTATTTTGTGTCACCACCAAAGAGAAAATATCATTATGAATATATAGACTATTGATTTGCTCTGCCATGGTCTTTCTTTTGAAGCTTATATTTTTCAAAATTACCATCTGTGAGCATCTTGGTAGCTCAGTGGATAAAGAGCCAGGCCTGGAGTTAGGAACACCTGGGTTCAAGTCTATGACTCTAGACAAGTCACTTAATCCCAATTGCCTAGTCCTTACTGCTCTTCTGACTTAGAATTGAAGCTTAATATTAATTATAAGACAGAAAGTAATGGTTGAAAAATTAACATCTGTAAGCAAGGAGATTATGAAGGTGGAACATTCTATATGTAACAATAAAGAGAGCCTGTAACCAATGTTATGATAGAGGGGAGATAGAGAAAGTCTATGTGGTGAGTCTCTCCTCCAGATCTCCCTTGGAGCTGAATATACACTGGGAGATTTTAAGGGGGTGTCACCCGGAAACTGGGTGACCTGGATGGTTGTGCCTACCCAAAAGAGTTGGGGGCAAGTGTAAGATAGGACTAAATGATTGATGGTAGAGTCCATTTAACAAAATTTTCTCTAGGTCCCTGAACTGAAAAGTGGCAGGACAGGCTTCACCAAAGGGAGGGGTTAAAGTGAGGGAGTAGAATTTTTCTCTACCCGCACAAAGGGAGCAGTTAAAATCAGTTACTGATATCTTCCAGTCAATTAATGGAGACTAGATCTGGCTAGGTAAATTCAGGATTCAAGCTGGTAACAGAAAGGACTAAAACCCTTATGATAATATCTTTGTACGTATTATTTCCCCACAGTATAGATATAGGTGAGGTTTGATTTCTTCAGGAGCAGCCCACTGGCTATGAAGTCGGGATCAACTTCAGAGCCACTAGAAAGAGGAACTTGGCTTATGAAAGGTGTGAATATCACCCCAAATTATCTGTAACCAGGCTCAGTTTCTAAATAGTAAGGGTTTAATGTTTCCAGGAAATAGGAAGGGGGAAAATGGTTTAGGAATGAAAGGAAAGGGAAAGCTATCTAAATCAGCTATATCTAAGTAAGCAGCACCTCCCCCCAAAGGGGAAATGTATACTGAATGGCTTGACTCCAAACTAACTCCCTAAAATAATTTTCTCCTAAGTCCTATGCAACTAAATTGAAGGTATATAATTGGTGTTGTTGAAGATCAGCTGAGGTCAGCTATGGAGATAACTCAGCTCTGGCAGTCAGAGAAACAGCCCCCCTTGCCCTTGAACCCACAGGGTGTGTTCCAAGAGAGTCCCTGCCAGAGGGCTGACCTGGCTTTTTATATCCTGTCTCCAACTGCCCCTAACTGCCCCCTCTCTTGGAGTTCTGGGGGGGGGGGAAGGGAGCCAGGATGGAATTCTGTGATCCAGCTTCATTCCTTCTCAGGGTCATGGATGTTACACAAAGCTTCCCTATAAGATGAGGTATGTGGTACCCCCAGTCTGATTCTGAATAAGTATGGGGTTCACACAAACCTCCCCTTGATCAGTTAATTTCACAGCAAGGGGTCTGGTTCCTAGATGGAGGCAGCCAGACCAAGCTGCGGTTCCCCTCTCCATTGTTGTCTCTCAGGCACTCTGGAACACTATCTGACTGATGAATGGTTTTTATTAATCGCAATTCAGGGATTGGGGAAAGGGGTGAAGGGCAGAGAGATTTGGGGGTGCCCTCTTTGCTATTCCTATAGGGTCCATCATTTAGGTGGGAAACCCAATGGTTCCTACTCCTAAGATTCTCCCCTTATCCCTTCTATTTCTATTTCTATTTCTATTTCTATTTCTATTTCTCTGTTTCTAATCCTTTTCTATAATTTTAAGTTTTGACTAAAAGGGGGTCTCTTAGCAAGGTTGGGTAATGGGAGAAGGAGAGTAGGAGATCACTCCCAAAAATGGAGTCCAAACTTAGCTGACTTTATGGTTGAAATCTTGATGGATGAGATATGATGGAATGGCTTTGATCAGGGAATCAGGGTTTCAGTTTCCAAAGAAAAATCCTCAGGAAGCCCTCTGGACTGGATCTGAGCTGGGATGTCCTCCTCCTCTCTCCTCACAGTCCCCCGCCTGAAGACCTCTCTTTTCCTTCCTCCTCCCTCCTCTGGAGAATTTCCCAGAATTCCTTTTGGTCTCAACTGTCAGTAACTGTCACCAACTGCCTTCTTCTGGCTCCTTCTGGCTCATCCCCCTTGCACAAATCCCATCCTTACATATGGAAAAAAAATCTGTATTTCAATAAGGAGAAATTGAAATTTTGAGAAATGAAAATGGAATAAGATGAATATCAATAAGGAATGAACATTTGCAAAGTAATTTCCAATCTTTGTTAAGCAAGAAAAGGAGATAGTCTAGAAGCTGAATAAAAGGGACATTCATGAATTCTCCAAAAGTTTAACGCAAAAGTAAAAGTAGGTGGTAAAAATTGCCTAGTAAAGTAAAACCCTAAGGGAAATTATGGTAGAGTTAGAGCACAAGTATTAGAAACCAGATATGGAATTACTGTAGAATATTACAGGCACAATGAAGAGTGAGGCCACCCAAATCTGTCTTTTTTCTAAGTATGGCAATCATATTTTATAACATTTTAAGTTACAAAACTTCTATACCTATGAATAGTGCTAGAAGATTAAAAGAGGACTATTATACATATGCTTGACTACTTGATAAGATGTGTGCTTTTTATATTATCCTTAATTTTAAAGGGTATCCATGACAAAATATTTAAACTCCTGTCCCCACTTCCATTAGAAAAGAATGTACAAAAAAAAGCATGTGTACAGAGGCTGACAGGACTTTTGGAGATATCTGCTACTACTGCACATTTCCATCTTTTCATCTTGTCATACATATCTTTTGACATGACCCAGTGAATTATTACTTTTAACACAATTCTTCCACCTATTAAAATTCTTACCTATTCCCTTGGAATTTCCATTTTGTAAAAGGGTTCAGACAAGCCATTCTTTATTCTTTAAACTTTTCCAACATATCCCTAATGTAAGAAGGAAAATGTAGGTATTTATAGATATATATTAAATATGTGGCCACCAGGAATCAACAATTTAGGTTGATTCTGTAATTAAATCAGACCCAAGTCAGCATCGGGTTGAAGAGTTTATTTACAGTCTGGTAGGTAAAAAGTAGGAGTAAAGAGAAAAGGAGGGAGGCTAGTCCAGGCCAAAGGCCTGGACGGAGAGAGAAGAAGGTTATAAAGCTTAATAAATGAAGCTGTAAGCCACAAGGCCAGATAGGCAGAGTTTAGAATAGGCCCAGCTAGGCCAAGGAAGTCAGCCTAACTTACCCACGTGACAATATAGAGTGTAAGCTGTCTGTGGTCTCAGGAGATGCTTCTTCTTCCAGTTCAAGACGGCAACTGCCCCCACAGGAAGTTCACTAACCTACTTAAAGAGATCGTGTCTTTCATCACTTCCTGTGGTCCACCTCTAATTCAAATGGACAAATGGTATTTGTCCCATATTTCCTACTTTTCTACTCCCTTTTATGTGCTGCCTGGAAGCTTTATGAAAACAAAGAATACCATTTTTAATGCTTTGTATTTGTATCCCTAGTTCTTAGCACAAGCTGTACTCAACAAAATAATGACACTTAAATGTGCCTATGTCTATATAAACAAACGTATCCAAGAAAAAGATCTTTAAAGAAGTATATTTCTTATCTTTTGTTTAAAGTAGAAATCTGGAACCCAGGTAAATAAATGAACAAACATTTATAAAGGACTATGTTAGTACTCATTATATAGTAGATACTACGGACACATAGCACAAATACACACACAAACACACATAAACACCATTTCTTTGATATTGAGGATCTTACATTCAATTAGGGAAACAACATATATATGTATATGCAGAATTAGATGCAAATTAATTTAAAGTTATTGAAATAAACAGTAGTCAAGCTACTAGTTTCTAATAGGCACATTTCTTTAGAAAATAGCCAAGTGGGGAAGTCAGGCATTATTCTAGAGCTTGTATTGTATGTAACAAAATGTAACCAAATTGTCTCTGACTATTCCAAGCTCTTTTTGCTTTCACTTTGTTCTTGGTTCTACATACTCTTACTCCTGATTGCTCATTTAATGGCTCCAACCTGACATTTAGAATTCTTCTCTATCTTGAATTTTTTTAATTTAATGTTTTCCTCAAAAATCCTGGTTTTGATTAGGTCACCCCCAACTTCATTTCTTCTCTTTCTTCTCCTTCAGGCTTTGGCATCATGGCCCCACTTCACCTCTTTTCCACCTAACATAGCTGTCAAAATCACTGAGTATAAATTGTACCTATACCCTTGGAACTGACTGTAACTGCTGTTTTCTATCACCATAGAAACAAGAAGGCCAATGACAAAAGCTGTGCACTTTAAATCCCTATTTTAGTAGAAGCAATCCCATTCTAAATACTGTATATTTGTTTATTTACTTTATAGGAGAAATTTATCACTGTGGATTCTAAGGTGTTAGTTTCAAATGACTCCAAGAAATGCATCAGGTAACAGGGAATCTGTTTCTTATTTTGAAAACACATTGGAAAATTCTCAAAGCTGGGATATAGCATCATGAATCAACCATCACTCTCTCATACCAAGAACTATTAGACAAAAAATGATTAAATCTCCATCAATCATACAAAGTGGCAGAAATAACAATGTCAGTGGAGGAGAGGATTGTTACAAGATTAGTGCCTCCTGCTTTGAAAGCAAACATCTTGGCTTTCCTTCATTTATTTTTTATAACTACCTTGGCTGTGACTCAGCATTTAGGTAGCAGCAGGAAATGATTATCTTCTGACAAAGTTCAATGTCATTTAAATATTATTGTTTTGAGGTCATAGAAATGCATAATAACTTGGAGTTATTTCCAGGATTCTAAACATTAAAGTGAGCGAGTGGGGAGATTAATGAATTAGGAAAAGCTTAGAGGAAAGGGCTGAATTTTAAGCATTTATAACTTTTTTTCATAAATCAGTGATATTATTAATGGACTGGATTTCTATTAAAGAATAAAAAATACTTTTAGTTATAAAAAAGATGCATTAAGCTTGATGCCTGAGCCTTGGAAATATCAGTCCCTTTCACAGAACTCTTTATTTCTAGGTGAATATGCAGTTTATAAATGAGGTACATGGAAATTTTGGTTGATTTTCAAGAAGGGAAAGGATGGATAAAATGTGAGTGCTGGTTAGAATGGAAATCCTGGTTCCTGATCTGATTCTCCCTTAGTAGGAGCCCCAGATTTTTCTTTCATTACTAGCTTCATTCTCATTTCCCTTTTTCCATTTCTTATGCAGATATTATCTTGGGGGACTGAGAGGGAAGAGAACTCAGTAGCAGTGATCAGTATTCTGGGCCATTAGCTCTGAAGAAGCAAAGTTTCCTAGACTCATGAATGGAAGAAAGGAAGGGAAATAAATATTTATTAAGTGCTTACTATAGGCCAAGCACTGTACTAAGCTCTTTACAAATAATATATCATTTGCTCTGATCCTCACAACAATCCTTGGAGATCAGTATTATTTTAATCCAGATTTTAATTAAGGAAATTGAGGTGAACAGGGATTTGTTAAATGACTTACCTAAGATCATACAGCTAGTTAGTTTCTATTGTCATATATTGAACTCAGGTCTTTTAACTTCAGTGCCCTATCTATGGTGCCTTCCAGCTGTCAGTTGCCTGGCTAGAAATGATAAGACTATGGCTGGTTGTTTTGACTAATCTCTACATCTTACTATACAAGAACAAAAACTTAAAATGATATCACAATATCATATTTTTTGTAATGAAAAGGAAAATAAATTCATACTTGGAAAGAAGGTGGGGGAGTATAATGCAGCACAATTAAATCAAAGATATTTATGTTTTTAGCCCCAACTGAAATGAAATATAAAAGAAAAACAGTTTTAAAATGCTAAAGTGAAACATCCATTTTCCTGGCCTATGCAAATATACATGAGTACAATTAAGCGCTTTAGTCATTTTCAAAAAAGATAGGCTGATAAATATTAGAGAGATGCTTAAAATGGGAGTATCCACACTCCATTTCCCACTGCAATAGAACAGATTTTTGAAAAACCCATGATATGTTACTTTCTAAATGAAAAACATTAAAATGTATGGGTATAGTAACCATCCTCAGAGATCAGAAATAATAACTGATGAGAAAATTAACTAATTACATGAATCACAATTTTTTTAGAAGTAGTAATCTAGCAATACTGTCTTTCAATGACATTCTTCCCTTAAAAACAAAGTTGTTCGTGAACTGCAAGTAAGCATAAGAATATCAAACTTTGTTAAGATGATTAAGGAAGCACACATTTAGAGTCTGAAAGGAAAATGTTTTAAGAGGAAATAAGGGTGTTTACTGAAAATCTAAAATAATTTTACCCCTCACTTAATGGCTGGTTGAAAAAATATGTAATTTTTTAGCAACAGAAAATTTATTGTGTATGGTGTTATGATTAAAAATGATGAGGGCCGAGATCAAAAGGGAGAATAGTATTTTAATAAAAGCCATGCTGATAGAGATAAACTGACCACACCCCTGTAAGAAACCTATTCCTCTTTCCGGGAGCTAAGGTAGCTAGACGCAGGTAGCTGAAGAGGATGGTAGCTAAAGAGCAGGTAGCTAAAGAGGAAGTTCCAAGTCACTTCCCCCTCTTTTAAAACAGTCCCTCACCTTCAATATGTCATCCAAAATAGGAAACCCATTGGACCACGGGAAATGTAGTTTTAAGGACCCCAAGTGATTTTAAATGACACAATGGTCAGCAGAAAAAAAAATCCCTGACTTACCATTTCATTTTATCTCAAAAACATAAATCACATTATAGATATTTCTATTTTTAAGAAGCATTTTTTTCTTTAAAAATGTGTAATTCTGCCTCCATCTTTAATCACTCTCAGAATTGTCCTTGCTTCTCACAAACTACATGTATGACAACATTTGAGTGCATGAGAAATTATAAATTCCCTGGCTGTTTCTTTCTATATGGTAACCAAGGTACCAAAGGGCTTGACATTTTTTAATGAGTGGCAAACTCTGAGTAGTTGTTTAGTCTTTCTACCTTAAGACAGAAGCAGAGGGTGATATATCAGTTAAAAGAAGAGCTGGATTTTGCTTTTATTCTCCATATATCAATATGTAACTCCTACATGCCACTGCTGAATGGGGAAGATATGGCTTTTCTTCACTCTGGTATTATGATAATTTTACCCACCTGGCAGTTAGCAAAGAGTAGCTCAAATAAGATGGACTCAAATGGACTGCCTTTTCCATGTTGTGTATCCTTTTATGAATAGGTACTGTATGTCAGCCTCAAAATGTATGTTTCTGAACATATGAGTCAATCACATGTGTGTGAGAGGTCTAGACATCCTGGGCTCAATAAAGTGGAGTTGACTAATAGCAAAAGAAAACTCTGCATTAGAGAGTATGGTCATGGATAAAAGAACAAGCCTGTCTGAATTTATCAAGAGAAACATAGTGGAATTTACTTGGATAGCACAGAGCTGGACTGAAAAGTAAAATGCCTAATCAGCAAAGCCACCATCTCATCCTGTGATGAAGTTTAAGTATCAGCATCTATAATACTATCACAATAGTTAGCACTGTCACTTTTTTATTTAACCTCATTATACATTTGATTGAAAATTTTGCATTTAATTATTTCTTTTGTGAGCAAGAAATTATAAAAAAATTTCTCATATTTGTTTTATACTGTATATCAAGCATTCTACTCTTCTCTTTTGGAGTAACATTAGGCACAATTTTATCTTTCCCAATGAGATGAATCTAAGATTTTGACATAAAAGCTTTAAAGTTAGACATTGGTTATATTGATTTGATATAACAGTACTTTCTCCTTTCTGGTGATGATCCATTTTGGTCAGAATGTTAAGATATAGTCTACTTACAAACAGGAAATCAGGTGAATCATAAGAGTAGGCAATCTTTCCAAAGAAAAGTTTATGTTAATAAGTCATTTCATAATGTCCTTACTGAAACTATCATTTCAGATATCTGCTTCAAAGACCATAATCATAGCCTTTAAGTTGAAAGAAAAAAAAGATGAAGTCCTATACCAATCCTTTATGATATGAAAATTTCATGTTTAAAAATATTCCCAAGTATTTTTCTATTGTTTAAAACCAAGAATCTGAGTTGAGCCAAATTCTCTTGCCTCCAAGTTGTCCATGCTGTTCTGGTAGCCAAAGATTAGACTGCCCTTACAATTTCTTGTAGTTTTTTTTTTTTTATTCAGACTGCCAGCAATGGATGTCAAAAACCTTCAGTCATGCTGCTGATCCAATTAAGTTTTGAAGATGCTTTCAGTGCATTTTAAGCAAGAATTAACCTAATTAAAATGGTGATAGTAAAGAATTGAGTTAAGATATGGTTCCCACCACAGCTGTCTCCTACTTTGGTTCCCAATACTCTTAGATTTAAAATCTTTGATCTATCTCTGCATGATGAGATCAGGGAAAACTAGGTATACCTTGTTTTTCTTTCAAAGCAGACCCATAATATTTGACTTCAAGTCACTGATTAGAGGAACTTTTTGAAATTCATTCTTTCTCTTTTTTAAAATAATTTATTAATATTTTTTGAAAAGTTAGCATGGTTACATAATTCACACTCTTACTTTCCCCTTCACCCCCCCAACTTCCCATTCCCCCCCCCATGACTGGTGTGTATTTGCACTGGTTTTAAAATGTAACATTGATCAAGATTTATTTCCAAATTGTTGATAGTCGCATTGGTGTGGTAGTTTCAAGTCTACATCCCCAATCATGTCCGCATCAACCCATGTGTTCAAGCAGTTGTTTTTCTTTTGTTTCCACCCCTGTAGTTCTTCCTCTGAATGTGGGTAGCATTCTTTTCCATAAATCCCTCAGAATTGCCCTGGGTCATTGCATTGCTGCTAGTACAGAAGTCCATTACATTCTATTTTACCACAGTGTATTAGTCTCTGTGTAAAATGTTCTTCTGGCTCTGCTCCTTTCACTCTGCATCAATTCCTGGAGGTCTTTCCAGTTCACATGGAATTCCTCCAGTTTATTATTCCTTTGAGCACAATAGTATTCCATCACCAGCATATACCAAAATTTATTCAGCCATTCCCCAATTGAAGGGCATACCCTCTTTTTCCAGTTTTTTGCCACCACAAAAAGTGCAGCTATAAATATTTTTGGGGTACAAACCCAACAATGGTATGGCTGGATCAAAGGGCAGGCATTCTTTTATAGCCCTTTGAGCATAGTTCCAAATTGCCAGCCAGAATGGTTGGATCAGTTCACAACTCCACCAGCAATGCATTAATGTCCCAGTTTTGCCACATCCCCTCCAGCATTCATTACTCTCCCCTTCTTTCATTTTAGCCAATCTGCTAGGTGTGAGGTGATACCTCTCTGGATCTCTACCTACTAATATTTTGCAGTTCTGACTGGCTTTCCTGAGTATTTGCTCTCCTCAACTCATATTCTTTTTGTGCTATACTGAACAGGATGGAAGATTTATTTGGTCTTTTAAAATAAATTTTTCTTTATCCTTAGTATTTCTAGGGATATCTTTTAATTATTTTCTTATGTTTATGTGGGAGATTTTTTTCTTCTCCACAGCCATTCAAACAAATTAAATGAAGAGTGTACAAAGGGAGAAAATGAAGGAATATTAGTATTTGTGCTTAAAAAAGCTCAAACTAGAATGTTGAAATTAATGTCTCATGATTATACTCAGAGTTGAACAACAAAAACAAAAATAACAACAACAATGACAGATGGCTAAAAATGAGCCAGAAATAGGGTAGAGTTAGAATCTCAACATAGTATTAAGAAAAGTCAATCTCTCCTAGAGTTTTTCCTTTCCTTCAAGCTGTGAATAAAGGGACATAAATAAAAAAAAACAAAGGACATAGTCAAACATAGATGTTTGACCCCTATCGCCCACCCTTACCACTCTGGGTCTAAGGATGGTCCCTAGCCCGGATGAAAAAGGAGGAGGGTTGGGCGTGGGGCTAGCAACCCCACCCTGTAAAAACTACATCTGCTAAAGTAACTGCAACCTAAAGTAGGGGCAGCTGGGCTAGCTCAGTGGATTGAGAGCCAGGCCTAGAGAGGAAAGGTCCTAGGTTCAAATCCAGGCTCAGATACTTCCCAGCTGGGTGACCCTGAGCGACCCATTGCCTACTGGTTGTGGCCCTATACTCCTAGAATGGAGTCCCAGGATAAAAAAAAATATTTATGAAAAATAAAATTCTGTTATCCAGATAGTCATTAACTGAATAAATATATCATACTTAGAAATAAGTGTTAGCTTCATACTTTTGAAGTAAAGAAAAAGAGGAGTTAAGTACCCCCAGTTTTTTCACTTTCCTTGAAAATTATTTTTTTTCTTCTTCAGCTTCCTACTCACCAAAAAAGAACCACTTACTCCTTAAGCTTTCATCTCTTCAGTGTTCACACAGGCATCCATGAAAATACCTTTTACCCAATTTTAATGTCTCTCTCCAAGAACCTCATACACTTTGAACTCATCCTGAGCAAAATGGCAGGCTAAACCAGGTTGAATATAGTTGACAGGCTTCAAATCCATCAGTGAATTAGAGAGATGTCTGACCCAATAATGTGAAGAATTCCTCTGGTAAAATGGACAGATAGGAACAATTTGTTCCAAAAGTCATGAAATTGGTTAAAGCAGGCTCTGTGGATTGCTTAGAAATTGGTCAGATATTAAAAATACCAAAAATACCACTGCATCCTGGGCCATCAACAATTGTCCTGACTTTTGACTTGGATGACTGTGGAAGAAAGAGTGAGGTTGATGACTCTGTCTAACTGTTCATTTCAATACAATTTGGTCTCAAGTGAAAGCATCAACCGATAATGTTATTGTTCTTCTTCAAAAAAAAAAGAAGAACGAACAACATAGCGCACATAGGGATGGATCATCACCACTTATACTATCACCTAGTTGATTCCCCATGGAGTAGGGAACACTACTATCCCTTCAGATTGCTGCCCCTTTTGGGAAAGAATTCTGTTTAAAAGTTCCCCTCTACCAGAAAACTTCACTCCACAGATATGATTTTGTTTTAGTTTCCTGTCTTCCTGATCTGGGAAAAAATAAACACAGGATCTTTAGTGGTGCAGGCTCATTTAAAATGTAGCCAGACCAAGCTGTACCAGAAGGATTTTTACATAATATTTCTCTTTTTCTCAGTTTCCAGGTGGTGGTTATTATAATTTCCCTGCAAATTAAAAGGAAACTAGTACAATTACTGCTTACACAAATAGCACTGGTTTTTCCCCAACCCACAACTCAACCTTAGGCCACTCCAATCCCCTTGATTTCCAACTTTCAATTCCTCCCACTCAACCATGGACTGAAATTAGCTTGCAGGCTACATTCCACATCTGAATGAATCTAGCTCATTAAGCCAATAGTGGCCTTCAAGTATTTCAGAGTTTACCATCCATATCCAGTTACAGTGTTTTGAGGTAAATGCTGAATTAGAACTTTTATAACTGAGAGAATAGTATTTAAAAACAATAAATAAAAAAGTAAGTAGCTTTTTGATCCTATCACTTTAATGTGTTAATTTTGCAATAAAAGCATGTTTTGAAATTAATATATTCACAGTTGAGATGCTTCTGTAAAGTTTTGGCAGCATCCAGAGAACTTTTACATGGAATCATTCAAATGGAATAACATTAGCTACTGTAACACATATTCAGGAAAAGTTGTCAGAATTGTTTTTAAGAAACAATGGCTACTAATGTGAATACTACCAACAATGACAGCAACAAAAACAGCAATTAAAAAAAAAACCTTGTATCTTTCTTCTTGGCTAATATAGAGAATAAACCAAAGTAATGAAAAGCAGTAGAAAGTGATAGAACTAATCAAGATTTAAGAAAAAGATGTAAGAGAGATAAAGCAAACCCTGTAGATCAGTGAAGGAAATTGTTATTTAGTAAGGGATAAGCAAACAAAATAAAATAAAAACAAAACATGAAATTGAGGCAGGGAACTTTCCTCCTCTGAATTAGATTACATAGCTTCAGGGGCCCCTTTTATCTTTGTGATTCTGTGGACTCAAGTTTTCCACTTACTAGCTATGGTTAGTTTTTTGATAAACCATTTTATCTCATAGTTTCAGTTCTTCTGTAAATTGGAGGTGATAAAAATAAAAAAAAATTCAACTTTGTATTATGTGTTTTTTTCACTCAATTTTATATTGTACAAGTTTTTTATTAAGTATTTAAAATAAAATAATATTTGTCAAGCATATAAAATGCTTTCTTTCTTTTGTTGTTGTCTAAAACCCTTACATTCTTAATATCAAATCTAAGACTGAATAGGAGCAAGTTAGGCAATTGTCATCAAATGACTTGCCCAGGGTCTCACAGCTAGTAAGTGTCAGAGGCCAGGTTAAAACACAGATCTTGCCTACTCCAGGACTGGCACTCTGCCCTATAAAATATTTTCTAAAGTTTTAAAATAAATAAATTTATAAAGTGGTTCATAAAATACTATATGAAATGAGATATGCTTGACTTGTACCCTATATAATTGAGACTCATTTCTTATTACATTAATAGTTTGTGATGTATTAAGAGAAGTTATTGCAGCACTCAAGTCATATTACAAAGCCCCTTCACTTCCCCATGGAGATGCTGATGATGAATGTATCTCAGAGAACCCTTTGTTTTAACTCTCATTTAGAATTTAAGACTTCAGAGACACATGTGACATTAAATCAATATTGGATATAATTTTTCTATCAAATACAGAAGAGCAAAGTGTGCATAGAATATATATAGTGAGGCATGCATGTAGGGCATATACATGGAAAGAATCTGTGTTGCCTATAGATAACAAAGAGAGTATTATCTGCCTGGGCAATGTAGGTTTCTTCCCCCTGACCTTAACAAAGTAGCAGGAGTCCTGGGAGAGCAATAACTACAGAGGATGGGTCCACAACAACTATTTCAGTGTCATTATGAATCACCAACAAGAATTGACGAATTCTGTTCATCTAACCAGCAAGACATATAATTGGCGCTCTTCTGATACTGCAAAACTGAGATTCAACTGAAGCAAAGTGAGAAATAATTAATCAGCAAGGATACAAACTGTTTTGTATTTCCATGTACTTTTAGTAAAAGCTTTTCAGGTAAATGTAATAAGTTAGTAGTTCAGTAAAACATTCTACTTTAAGTTTATTTGACTTTTTGTAAATATGTATTTCCCTCAATGTGGGTTCAAAGGTGTTTCATACCTTATTCCTGTTTCATTTAGACTACTTTTTCACTCTCTTCTCCTTATTTTTTTGATGTTTTGTCCATTATACTATATTTTACTTGCTATTATTATTTTAATTCATTAATATTCAAAGTTAATTTTACATTTCTAAACCTGTCAGGGAGAAGGGGATAATTTACAGTAGCAGCCAGGCTGAGAGGAGTAGGTGTTCCTCCCTGCCAACTGAAGATGAGGAGATCATAGACAGATACACATCATTATAATTATACATATATATTCATATCTACCTACATTTCTTTAACAGTCATAATATATAAACTTTGCAATATATTGTTGTAATATTCTTGCTAGTATTTTATTAAGAATTTTGATATAACTATTCATTAGGGAAACTTGTCTTTAATTTTCTTTCTCTGTTTCTGTTCTTTCTGATTTAGGTATCAAAATATTATTTCTGTTCATCTTGAAAGGAATTTAGAAGAACTCCTTCTTTGCGTATTTTAAAAATATTTTACATAATAGTGAGTTTAATAGTTTCCTAATTATTGGGTAGATTTCCATGAGTCCTGGGGATTTTTATGTAGAGAGTTCACTGATAATTTATTTATTCATGATTTATTCATTTTCTTTTTCTAAGGTATATTATTTTGAGCATTTTATTTCCTCTTCTGTTAATCTGGTCACTTTATATTTTTTCAATATTCATCCATTTTAATTAGATTGTCATTTTATAGAAATAATTAAGCAAATCAACTCCTAGTAATTCCTTTAATTTCATGTTTATTGTTGGCTCAAACACCTTTTCATTTTTGATGCTGACAATTTAGTTCTTTTCTTAAATGAAAATAACCAGGGTTTGTGTATTTTATTGTTTTTCTTTTAAAACCAGGTCCTAATTTAATTTATTAGTCAATTATTTTTATACTTTCAATTTTATTTGTCTCTCATTTGATTTTCAAGATTTCCATTAGCTGTTTAATTGGGAACTTTAAATATTTTTTTCTAATTTTTTGATGTCATTGTTACATATCCAATTCATTGATCTGACCTGGGTCTCTTTTATTTCTGCATATGGATGAAGACATAAATTTTCCCTAAGTACTGCTTTGGCTGCATCTCACAAATTCTGGAATAATATCTCATTGTCATCATTCTTTCTAATTTTTTTTCTTTTTCTTTTCTTTTTCATTTTTATTTAATTAAGAATATTTTTCCATGGTTACATGATTCGTGTTCTTTCCCTCACCTACTCCCTCCCACCTTCCATAGCCAACGCACAATTCACCTGTGTTTTACATGTATCATTGATCAAGACCTATTTCCATATTATTAATATTTGCAACAGAGTGATCATTGAGCGTTTATTTCCCCAGTCATGTCCCCCTCAAACCATGTGATCAAGCAAATTTTTTTCTTCTGTGTTTCTACTCCCGCAGTGTTTTCTCTGGATGTGGATAGTGTTCTTTCTCATAAGTTCCTCAGAATTTTGCCTCAGTATATCAGTCTCTCTATATTGTACATCCCCAATCATGTCCGCATCAACCCAAGTATTCAAGCAGTTGTTTTTCTTCTGTGTTTCCTCTCTTGTAGTTCTTCCTCTGAAGGTGGGTAGCATTCTTTTCCATAAATCCCTCAGAATTGTCCTGCGTCATTGCATTGCTGCTTGTACAGAAGTCCATTACATTTGATTTTACCACAGTGTATCAGTCTCTGTGTACAATGTTCTCCTGGCCCTGCTTCTTTTGTTCTGCATCAGTTTCTGGAGTCTTTCCAGTTCACATGGGATTCCTCCAGTTCATTATTCCTTTTAGCAAAATAGTATTCCATTACCAACAGATACCACAATTTGTTCAGTTATTCCCCAATAGAGGGGCATCTCCTCATTTTCCAATTTCTTGCCACTACAAAGAGTATGGCTATAAATATTTTTGTGCAAGTATTTTTTTCTTATTAACTCTTTGGGGTACAAACCCAGCAGTGGTATGGCTGGATCAAAGATCTTTGAAACCCTTTGGGCATAGCTCCAAATTGCCTTCCAAAATGGTTGGATCAATTCACAACTCCACCAGCAATGCAATTTTGCCACTTCCCCTCCAACATTTATTACATTCCTTTGCTGATCTATTGGTTAAACTGCTATGTGTGAGGTGTACCTAAGAGTTATTTTGATTTGCATTTCTCTAATTAAAAGAGATTTAGAACACTTTTTTATGTGCTTATTGGTAGTATTGTTTTCTTTATCTGAAAACTGCCTATTCATGTCCCTTGTGCATTTACCAACTGGGGAATCACTAGTGTTTTTCATACAATTGACTTAGCTCCTTATGAATTTGAAAAATTAAACTGTTAGGAGCCAAGACTATAAAATAAAAATAGTAACCCTTCAAGAATGATATGGATTATGAGCATTAAGGGGGAAAGCCAGAGATCTTGATCTGAACGGTATGATCCGCTTACGCAGCGACATCGATACCTATGATTACAAATTGAATAAGTCTATTTCCTTAGCCAATCGGAGCAGCTATTCAAGCTTCCCGTCCTAATACTTTCCGGAATTGTTTTAAATGTATTCAAAATTATTCATTTTACATTTTGAAATATTCTATATCTCTTGCTCAGACTTAAATTATTTTCTTTCCCATAGATCTGACAGGCATAGTATTCTATGATCACTTAATTTACGTAGTTTCCTTCTTTATATATGTTATTTACCCATTCTGAATTTATCTTGATATAGGGTTTGAAATGTTGATCTCAATCTCATTTCTCCCATACTGTTTTCAAATTTCCCAAGCACGTTTTGATGAAATAGTGAGTTCTTGTCCCAAAAGCTGGGATCTCTGGATTTATCTTATACTATCTTTTTGAGGTCAATTACCCCAAGTTTATTCCATTTATCCTCCCTTCTGTCTCTTAGCCCTTACCATATTGTTTTGATGATCACTGCTTTCTATTAAAGTTTAAGATCTGGTACTACTAGGCCCCCATTCTTTACAGTTGTTTTTTTTTTTCATTATTTCTCTTGATATTCTTGATCATTCATTCTTTCAAATGAAGTTTGTTATTCTTTTTCTAATTCACTAAAAAAGTTTCTTTGTAGTTTGAAACATATGGTACTGAATAAGTAAATTAATTTGGTTAGGATTGTCATTTTTATTTTGTTAGCTTATCCTACCCAAAAGCAATTAATGTTTTTCCAGTTAATTAGACCTAGTTTTAATGGTATGGAAAGTGTTTTGTTGTCGTGTTCATATAATTCCTCTGTCTTGGCAAATAGATTTCTGAATGCTTTATATTGTTTAGAGTGATTTTAAATGGAATTTCTCTTTCTAACCCTTGCTGCTGAATTGTGTTGAAAATACATAGAAATGCTGAGGATTTATGTGGGTTAATGTTATATCCTCAACTTTGCTCAAGTTGTTAGTTATTTCCACTAGCTTTTTAGTTGATTCTCTAAATAGACCATCATATCACCTGAAAAGAGTGACAGTTTAGTCTCCTCATTGCCTCCTTTAATACCTTCAATTTCTTTCTCTTCTCTAATTGCTATTGCTAGCTTTTTTAGGACCATGTTAAATAATAGGGGTGATAGTGGTCATCCTTGCTTTACTCCTTTTCTTATTGGGATGGCTTCTAACTTATCCCAATTGCAGATGATAGTTGTTAATGGTTTTGAATCTATACTGTTTATTATTTTTAGATCCATCAATTCCTGTACTTTCTAGTGTTTTCAATAGGAATGGGTATTATATTTTGTTAAAGGCTTTTCCTGCATCTAAGGAAATAATCATGTGATTTTTGTTGTTTTCAATGTTGATATGGTTAACTATATGGATGGTCTTCTTAATGTTAAACCATCCTTGCATTACTGGTATAAATCCCATCTGATCATAGTGGATAATTCTTGTGATAACTTGCTATAGTCTTTTTGCTAGAATTTTATTAAAAATTTTTGCATCTGTGTTTGTTAGGGAGATTGGTCTGTAGTTTTCTTTCTCTGTTTTTCTTCTGCCTGGCTTTGTAATTGTTGCCATATTTGTGTCACAAAAGGAATTTGGTAAAACTATTCTTTGCTTATTTTCTCAAATAGTTTCCATAGTATTGGGATTTGTTGTTCTTTAAATTTTTGATAGAATTCACTTGTGAATCCATCTGGCCCTGGGGATTTCTTAGGAGTTCCTTGATGGCTTTTTCAATTTCATTTTTCTGAGATGGCATTGTTTAAGTATATTTCCTCTTTTGTTAATCTAGGCAATTTATATTTTTGCACATATTCACCCATTTCACCTAAATTGTCTTATTTATTGTCATATTATTGAATAAATTATTTCTTAATAATTACCTTAATTTCCTCTTCTTTAGAGGTGAGGTATCCCTTTTCATCTCTGATACTGTTACTTGATTTTCTCCTTTCTTTTTTTATTAGATTAACCAGTACTTTATGTATTTTATTTGTTTTTTTTTTCAAAGTACCAGCTCTTAGCCTTATTTATTAGTTCAGTAGTTCTTTTACTTTCAATTTTATTCATCTTTGATCTTTATGTGTTCCAATTTGGTTTTTAATCTGGGGATTTTGAATTTGTCCTCATTCTATTTTTTTAAGTTGCATGCCCAATTAATCAAATTCTTTCCTTTCTCATTTGTTGATATATGCAAGTCAGGGTTATAAATTTTCCCGAGTACTGATTTGGCTGCATTCCATAGATTTTGATAAGTTGTTTCTTCATTGTCATTCTCTTCAATGAAATCAGTAATTGTTTCTTTGATGTGTTCTTTGGCCCACTCATTTTGAAGAATTAGATTATCTAGTTTCCAAATAATTTTAAATCTGCCTTTCAATAAACCCTTATTGATTGTGATTTTTATTGCATTATGGTCTGAAAAATTGTGTTTATTATTTCTGCTTTCCTACATTTGTTTGCAATGATTTTATACTATAGTATACATGGTCAATCTTTGTACATGTGCCACATGCTTCTGAAAAGAAGGTATATTTCTTTTTATCCCTATTTTTTTTTCTCTGGGTATCTATTAACTCTAATTTTTCTAATATTTCATTCATTTCCCTTACTTTTTTCATATTTATTTTTTGGTTTGATTTATCTACTTCTTATAGAGGAAAGTTAAGGTCCCCTACTAGTATGGTTTTACTATATATTTCCTCCTTAATTTACTTTAGGTTCTCCTTTAAGAATCTGAATTCTTTAGCATTTGGTGCATCAGTGCTGAGTATTGATATTTCTTCATTGTTTCCTGCCTTTCATCAAGATGTAATTACCTTCCTTATCTCTTATAATAAGATCAATTTTTGCTTTAGCTTTGTCTGACATCATAATTGCTACTCTTGCCTTCTTTTTCTTACTTTCAGCCCAGTAAATTCTACTCCATCCTTTTACCTTTACCCTGTGTGTGTCTACCTCCCTCAAGTGTGGTTCTTGTAGACAACATATGGTAAGATTCTGGTTTTTAATCCATTCTGCTATCTGCTTCCTTTTTATTGGTGAGTTCATCCCATTCTGATTCGTAGTTATGATTAATCTGTCTATTCCACTCCATTTTGTCTTCCTATTTTGATTCTGCCTTTTGTCTTATCCCTCTTATCCTTCCCTCCTACTTTTTGCTTTCCTCTCCCTAATGTTACTCCCCTTCCCAACCACCCCCTCTTATTTCTTCACCTCTTACTATAGTGCCTTTTAAATAAACTTCCAACTTCTCTCTCACTTTTATTGCTCCTCTTCCCACCAGCAAGTTTATTATCTTTCAATTTCTCTGTAGGTCATGATACAATTCGCTTCCCCAATGGATTAGATGTTCTTCACCTCTGAGTAAATTTCAATACGCATAAGATTTAAGTATTACTGGTCTCTAACCACTTTCACCCTTCAAGAAGTTAAATTAATATTTCAAGTATTATTTTATAAGTTAAATATTTAAAGTATTATTTTATAAATTTTATTATCTGACAAAATCGAACCATGTGAATAAGTTTTCTACCTCCTCAAAATGCCTGCTCTGCCAGCACATAATATCAGGAAGTGAGTAGGGTGCTAGGAACAGTAGTTTTGCTAGGCATCATAGTTTTTATGGTAACAGATTCTAATTTCACAATCCCCCCTGAGATCCTTTGGGGAGACTAGACTCCTCAATGGATCTTGTAAACATAACCAACTTATAAATAACAATAATTTGTGGATAAAAGGGAAAGAGAACAAAACTGATGATTGCTAGGTGCATTGACAAAAAGCCAATTAGGACACAGTCCCCAATGGCATAAGAGTATACTTACAAATAAATGTGTTACAACACCCCATAGTTCAATTTCTCTATAACCAAAGTTCATACTGGATATTTTGGTGCATTGTGAGGTTTCTGCAGGCATCTCCATGGAACCTTTTCTAAGAAGTTCACTTCCTGGATTCTCAGAGGTAGAAGTTTCTTATCCTAAAATTGCTCCCAAACGAGAAAAACTTTTATAAAACTACAATTTTATAACAATTATATAATCCCCATTGAGGAGGGTGTTGACAAAAAAATAGATCAACTCAGCCACTGAAGCTCATGGCTTTCGATCTTGGGTGAAATGCTCCCTCTTGGGGTCCATTAAGGGGTACTATGCCCCTTAACTTTTGCACCTCTTGAATAAGACTATAACCTGTCACGGGGTAATCAAGCCCTTGGGTTTGCTCCCTCCTTTGGCATGAGACTGTAACACCTCTAAAGGCATGTCTTTTATATGTCCCATCCATTGTATTTTGGAGACAAGGACTATAATTGTGAAAATCACTCCATATTTTTATAAATGCAGAGGTGGGTAATGGTTAGGGGTACCATGCTCCTTAGAAAAACTTTCCATGAATGCCTGCCCTTTGATCCAGCCATACCATTGTTGAGTTTGTACTCCAAAGAGATCATAGATAAACAGAGTTGCACAAACATATTTATGGCTGTGCTCTTTGTGGTGGCAAAATCTGGAAAATGAGGGTATGCCCTTCAATTGGGGAATGGCTGAACAAATTGTGGTTTATGCTGGTGATGGAATACTATTGTGCTCAAAGGAATAATAAACTGGAGGAATTCCATGTGAACTGGAGAGACCTCCAGGAATTGATGCAGAGCAAAAGGAGCAGAGCCAGAAGAACACTGTACACAGAGACCAATACACTGTGGTAAAATAGAATGTAATGGACTTCTGTACTAGCAGCAATGCAATGACTCAGGACAATTCTAAGGGATTTATGGAAAAGAATACTACCCACAGTCAGAGGAAGAACTGCAGGAGTGGAAACAGAGGAGAAAAGCAACTGCTTGAACACATGGGTTGAGGAGGACATGATTGGAGATGTAGACTCAAAACTACCCCACCAATGCAACTATCAACAATTTGGAAATAGGTCTTGATCAGTGACACATGTTAATACCAGTGGGTTCAGAGGGGTGAAAGGGAAAGTAAGAGCATGAATCATGTAACCATGTTAATTTTTCTAAAAAATAAATATTATTAAATGATAATAAAAGAAAAACTTTCCACCTTCTGATTGAGATATATATATATATATATATATATGTCTCATCCACTACATTTTTATAAATGCTGAGGTGGGGAATATAATAGGGACTTTACTTCAGAAGGCTGTTTAAAATCAGCTTAATAAATATTTTTTAGATCATTAAATTTTCCAAGACTTATATAATTATGTATTCTTCAGTCCAGTCACATGGGGAGGCACAAATAAAGACAATGTAAGAGGACATACAACTAATAGCCAAAACATAATAACTTAAAGTCACATAGTGTAACAGAACTTAATTAAATAAAATCTTAAAACAAGCAATCAACAAATACAACATATGTGACAGGATACAGACCCTGAATTCAAAAGTTCTTTTTTTTCCAATTCTGATACAGAGACTTCCATAAAAATAATGGAGTCTGAAAAGGCTTAAAATCCACCTCCAGACTTTCTAAGGTTCCTTCCCCATACCAGGTTCATTATCCATTTAGGTTCCTATTTTCACACCTCTGATATTTCCCATAGTGAGGGAGACTTTTGAGGTGAACATAGCATGGAGGAATGCCATATTGGATGTATTGTAGAGATCGGGAAGGACAGAATGGCAAGGGATTGTAAGGAGATGAATCTCTTCTCAAAAGGACCAGTGCAACCAGGAGTGATAGGAAGAAAAGACATCCTAAAACTGGGAGCTTTTTGAGATAGGGTGAAGCATGCTTGCAATTCTACTTCCTGTTTGGAAGAGTAAATTACCTTCCCCTTGACCCTAGAGGTAAAAATACCAGGGAGCAGCTTTCTTCCCCTGCCAAGTGGACAGGGTAAAAGCCTTTTTAGGAGGCTAATTATTGCCTAAGGGAAACACACCTGGGCTTCCAAGGCAAGCAGCCAGCAAGCACTCAGCTCTTGGTAATGTAAAGGAAAGGAGGATTTCAATTTTCCCACTTTGTTTGGAGAGTGGCTCCAAGGACTTCCAGCTTGTGGGCAGCAATCATCAGCAGTAACCACAATCAGCAGCAGTAGGAGAAGGAGCAGG